>NC_054704.1:58751665-58966665 GCF_016097555.1 Gigantopelta aegis
TTTTTATTTTTTTTGCCATTAATTAAAACCCGTATTTTTGATCAGGCAAAGCAGAATTTATTTAGTTTATTAAATACTTCACCAAAGTATATTTTATATAAGCATGTTGTTGATAACTTGTGTTTACAGTATTATTTACAAAAATGTATTCCTAAACAAAAGTGCATATTGTTAACTAAATTAAAATTATTGGCACACCTTTTGGCTGTGGAAACGGGAAGGTATAAAAATGTAGAAAGAAGAGAAAAAACTTGTATTTATTGTAATCTTAATAAAGGTGAGGATGAATATTATTTTTTGTTAGAATGTCCTAGATATGACAATGTAAGAAGTAAATATATCAAAATATTTTACTGGAAAAGATCATCAGCCTATAAAGTTATCTTGTTATTAAATGTTAAAAATATTAAAGAATTAAATCAACTTAGTAAATATATATTTGAATGTTACAAAATATGACCCACTGTATGTATAGTATGATTAGTCAGATTGATTATTTTAAATGTATATGTATGAATATATGCATAAATGTATGTGTAGTTATATGTGTATTTTTATATTGTATTCTCCTGCACTACACTATATTGTGCAGCCATTGTATGTAAGACGTGGTTTCTTGTACCGATGAGCTGCAAAGCTCTAGGTAAATACAGACTTGAATTGATTACATTAGGTAGACCGTCAGCTGCCACTAGACCCTGCTGCCCCTCCCCCCCCCCCCCCCCCCCCCCTGGGATTTGCCATTATGTGGGTCTGAAAGCTTGTTCAGTTTGACACTGATTTTCAGGTATTTGCCCTCTGGCAACGGGTTATTTCACAAGTTACAGGCTGTAATGTAGCCTACCCCTCGGGAAACAAGTGGCTTAAAGCATTGTGATACTTAAAAGTCTGGCAGACTTTAGCAGAACCTGGAAAGTTTGTATTTAGGGTGGGTTTTTTTATTGTCTTGTGTAGGAACAGATGTCCCTTTTTGGAATGTGCCTGATAAACCAAGGTCATCTTCGTGTATTTTAATCAATTCAAGATGGCGTCCAAGATGGCCACCATTTCATGTTAGGTCTCACTACACAGATCACTTCCGTGTGACAGTTCATTCATCACGGTCCACTATAGTTCCTAACTGGGACACATGTTATGGTTCACATATTCACTTCTAGGAAATGGTGAAGAATTAAAACAATATGTATGTTTAATGGTAAGCCTTCTGGCTGTATTTTGCCCATGTTATTTTGTAATATTGTGCATCGACCTTTTGGGACATGGCTATATAGCGCAAGTGACAGCCGGAGTGAATCGGTTAATGAACCAACTGTTCGTACCGGTACTACTGCCAGATGCGGTCATGTAGCAAAAAACTGAGACAGAAATGTTCTCAATTTTGGTGTGAAAATAATTGCTTATATAATGTATGTTCGCAATGGTGTATGTTGTTAGTGCCAACGAGAACCCGTTCTATGGGCAATCTTCGCTTGAAGTTGGGAAGTTTAACATGGGTTTCAATGGCAGATGACATCTGTGTAGTGAGACCATAATGTAAAACATGAAATTACTGTTTATCCCCAAAAAAATAAGTTTAGCAAGCCAAAATGAAAATGTACTAGTGTAGCATCCTTATAAAAGGTAATTACATCAATGTGGATTTGAGCCAAGCATATGGGGGCCCTATTTGGGTAAATATTGCAAACATGTCAATTTTTTTTTTTTTTTTTTTTTTAGGGGGGGGGGGTGTCAAAATGTATATTCTAGTGTTCTTACATGTAATAAATAAATTGATCTGAGTATCTAACACTGAGTTTCTCATTGTAAAAAGTCAAAATTCAAGGTCACATGGTCAATATCCAAATTCAATTAAATTTCTGTGATTTTGTGCATAATGAATTTTTTCGAGTGTGCAGTCATAGTGTCAAACAGTTTTGATGCTATTGTGAATATATTGCATAGTATTCTACTATGAAAATAGAATTTGTATCTGCCATTAATAATGTGTGGATCTTCATGCAGTGGATTATTCAGTGGAGCGATGATTTATGGAGGCACATTTAATATAAACTTAAACTTTTCAGCAACGAATAATTCCTTGAACATCAATACAAGAAAACACACCGATGACTACTCCGACACTTTTCTTGACATTTTTCTTCGTTGATATAACTGGCACGCTGAAGGTTTTGTGACGTATTACGAGCAAATTAAATATTATATTGTTCATGAATTTTAGCTATTACATTGTCTTTAAAAGGCATTTCAAACAATATCTGTAAAATTATAGGTAACGTTTCGCTCATTCTTTATTAATTCTGTTCATTGTTTAAATTGAACTATATTCCTATGTGTAATAATTGGTGGTTCATCGGTCCGCGTAGTAACACAGCTGACCTAGTGTAAATTTAGAAATCCCCGTCATTAGCTAGCAGTGTTACAATCAATCAAATCATTTATTTCCATATATGCATCATACAGAAATGTACATAAACATAAACTAGTAGTGCTAATAATGATGCTACCATCATGAACATGTTATAATGTTACATAAAACTCTAAAATGAATTGCCTTTATGCATGAATATAAAATAACATACAGATATAAATGCATACATGAAAGAGAATAAAAGTAAATTTGTATTGTCGTAAAGCACCGATCGGTATATCCGCTCTATTATTCCCGACTTAATTGTGAGCATATATGTGACTAAAGCGTAGAACGGCTAAAAATTAAAGTAAATAATAAAAATCTACGAAATTCCGCAGTTGGTAGTAAAAAAAACAATAATGGAAGAATAAAAAAGAACAAAATAATGTCCAGCTAAATCGTGGGTTTTTCCCCGAACCACGTAGGCTACTCCCTACCGTTCTTACAACTTTCTATCATATATCCACCATGCCAAAACCATTAAATGTGTACATATTTGACTGATAATACTTGAGTGTTTGCAATAAAAAAAACCCCCGGTAACAGCATTTAATAAAGTTTTAATTTGTAAAACGCCACGATCCATTCTTCGCTCTTTACTTCCGGGTTCTATTCAATGTTATTTGTTTACCATAGTTTGACACCCAGTAGCCGATGTATTTTTCGTGCTGGGGTGTCGTTAAACCTTCATTCATTCATTTACTATTCAATGTTTGTTATCGCGATTTAATGTGAAGATATACGTGTTTAAAACCACAAATTATTCGTTTGCAGAGTAGAGTAAATTCAACCAAATTTGTAAACAATTATTTTTAATAAATTATTTCAATGAAAAAAAAAAAAAAAAAAACCCCAACCTAACCCAACCCAACCCAAACAAAGTAAATAAATAAATAAATAAATATATATATTCAATGTAAAATAAAAAAAATGTAATTACAGAAATAAATATTACATTTTCAAATTTGTGTGTACAAAATGACATAATCTAATAGGAATTCTGATTTCACTGAGCCTGTTTTAACATAAATCTATTTGACCTACCGGTATCTAAATTTTATACTTTTCAGTACTTATATTAAGAAAAGTCCAATGTAAATAATCTTTATCATGCTTCATACACTTATTTACCAAGAAAATTCACGACTTTCCATGATTTCCACTGATAATGAAATTAACAACAATTGAAAACTTATTGATTAAAAATAAATTAATTAATTAATTAAATAATCGATAACAAACATGATCAATGCCATGGGGGGTAGAACGAACTCACCTAAACCATCCCCCTCACCAAAAAGCAGTGAACAAAACACACAAATAAACAAATGTCCCCATAGCATACATAAAAGAAATAATATTTCAACTAGATTTTATTCAAAGAACATATAAATAATTAATTTTGTTTTAAATCCACACACCGAGAATGGATAGGTGTTTGGCATTGACATACAAACGTCTCGTTTTTCAGCGATTCACTGTTTGTTTTTGGTTTTTTTGTTGTTGTATTTTGTCATATACTAGATCCGTTATGCAGTCCAGACATTCTTTGTGCAATGCATCATCGTCTGAAAAAATATGACCACTTTTCCTGTTCGTACAGAGGTGGACAATTAATTTTATACGACCAGTGGCTTCAAATCACACTACAGAACAGCTGTTTAAAGCGAGACTCTAGGGTGTATAGTGACGCGACCTCTAAGGGGGAGATAATTTTTGGGTGTTCGCCATTTCTAAACTATTATTGGAAACAAAATTCCAATTTAGGGTATGTAATAAATACAAAACTACATATATGTGGTTTTCTGATTTCTGTATTCCACGAGTGTATTTCCTGCAGGAAACCCCGATGCCACAGAAATCAGAAAACCACATATATGTATTTTTGTCTATGTATACCATATGAAATTTAAAAAATATTGTGAGACAGTGAGCTCAGGGCACCCCAACTCTGACACTGCCATTTTATATTCTGGGGACAGTAATAATAATAATAATAATAATAATAATAAAAATCCAACGAAAAACAACACGTCTGGCGATTAGTGATCGTTAGCATTGGATATTTTGTTCAAGACACATCAAACGATTCTGAAGGAAGGAAAAAAATTAATGTTTTATTTAACGACGCACTCAACACATTTTATTTACGGTTATATGGCGTCAGATATATGGTTAAAGGGACATTCCTGAGTTTGCTGCATTGTAAGATGTTTCCGACTAATACAATATTTCTATGATTAAACGTACATATTAAATATATTTGCTTGTTTAGAATATCAGTGTCTGTATATTCTGTGTTTCTGTTCGTCTTAATATTTGTAAGAAGCCCAAACTGGATTTTGTCTTCAAATAATTTCGTACGTACGAAAAAATAATATTTTAGGAAAAAAATTAAAATGTAACCTAGTACAAATATTATAACGATCAGAAACACGTTTCATATACAACCACTAATATTTTATGCAGAAAAATATATTTGATATGTAATTACAATCGTTAAAAAGTCTGTTAGTCGATGACATCTTAAAAACTGCAGCAAACTCAGGAATGTCCCTTTAAGGACCACACAGATATTGAAAGAGGAAACCCGCTGTCGCCACTTAATGGGCTACTCTTTTCGAGTAGCAGCAAGCGATCTTTTATATGCACCATCCCACAGACAGAGTAGTACATACCACGGTCTTTGATATATCAGTCGTGGTGCACTGACTGAAACGAGAAATAGCCCAATGGGCCCACCGACGGGTATCGATCCCAGACCGACCGTGCATCAAACGAACGCTGTACCACTGAGCTACGTCCCGCCCCTCGAACTAATTTATATTGGAACTATAATAAAGTTGAATCATTCACGCATTAAAAAGGTAGCAAATAGTACTGTTCCCAATCACTTGGTGTAAAAATAAATCCTTGATTTGTGTATTTAGTTTGTGATTTTGACGTTACTGATTTGAAGTTTATTACATCGTACATATCTTTGCACCCTCTTTGGCTTTTTAACAATAGTTTTAGTTTAAATGGAAGAATGGGTTTATTTATTGTTGTGAAACTGTCATCTTTCAAAAGATCTATTTTTTATGTATAATTTTACTGCTTTTACCAGTGAAGGATAGAATATGAAATTTGTTATACGATATATATTTTTCTTACACACCTGTTGGTGAGAACATCATTCATTATTTTTGATAATACATGGGTTGTATACACACGTACGTATGTGTGTTAACAATTTCAAGACATACGACTGGCTGCTCCTAGATGATGACCAGGTCACCAGTGCCATGCATCCAATGAAAAATAACACGGTGGAAATATATTACACCGTGACGTATAGTTAACCTGACAACCATGTGTCTCTGACGCGTAAGTTAGCTACAAGTGCAACGGATGTTAAAAATTGCTTAAAACCTGGTTTTTGATGATATGTAAGAAATAGAATAATACATTCGTCAATCTAATTAAAATTAGCTCCACTGGTTAATTACTATTACCTGTGGATCTAACAGCACCTCGTTGGAGCTCATGTCCAGGTAACCTTTCATTCGAACAATCAAAACCTTGCTTGCAAAATCATGCCAGTGATTTGAAAAGAATTTGAAAACATTCGGGATTATGCCGTGGGTATACGAAATAATTCGGGTGAATTACGAAGTATACCCGAAACTAGTTTCAATATAAAAGTTTATATAAAATTCGTTTCAAGATGAAAAAAACCCCAACCCCAACGTGATAGTATAGCCATAAAATCTGTTTATACTAGTATACAATCCAGAGTTTATTACTGCACTTTTCCCCCTGTTTTTTAATGTTGAAATAGACCAACAAGTTCGCCTATTGCATAAATAGTTTAGCTCGATATTTTTAGAATTTGTATGCTTCCGAATAACGCTATAAGTGGCGAAGTGTAATTGGTCGATATTTAAATTGTTATTTATACTAAATTATAGATGAAATGTCACCTGGATATGGGAGTCCATTCAATGCTGTTAGATCTACTGGTAGACCAGTAGGACTAATTTTAATCAGATTGTACATTCGTGTCCGTTCAATATATTTTAAAACAACTCGTTGTGAGATAAATGGTATCTAACGGCCACTCATGTATTATTCTTTATATAAATTTATCATAAGACAAAATATCACCTTGTTCATCGAATAGGTAATTTATGAAAATAATTCATTTGCTGGCATATTGTTTTAATATAAATGGTTTTCGATCTAAAGTATTTCACTATTATGCCAGATGTTGGTACATAAAATATCGTTTACACTTTCAGGATTATGTTTATTTTCTGTCTTTACCCAACAAAGTATTGTATCTCTCCAAAACATATTTGGAAGTTGGTTGGCTTAGTGAATATCCAAACTAATAACTAGCATTGACCTTCAAAAATTTGAATGTTCGTGTGCGTGAAGCCAGTGGTAGGTATAATAAAAGAACAAAAGAAAAAAGGGGGAGCTGCTTATAAATGCTTAACTTATGGAGTATTCTGACTATTGATTTATATTTACACGCTGTCATAAATCTCTCGTTTGTAAAAAAATATGAGATTAACAACTTTTTTGCAAATCCAAACATTTGTGGAAACGCATCATAACACTCGACCTCCTTATAAACAGAGCTGCTATCCAAGGGCGCATACTGATTACTGCATGGTGTGGAAAGGAAATGCTCGCTTTTTGCAAATACCTGATATTATCACTGTTTTAACTCTTAATATCTATTGTTCTGTGTTGTTCTGAATTGTTCTGTATTGTTGATATTGAGATTTCTCAAACCAATCTGCTGTCTACCAAAGACAGAGTAGAAAGGATGTCTTGTCTAGGGTAGTGTCAATCCTCTATCACCTGTCAGTGCATCGTGAGACTGTCAAAACGTCATCTGAACTCTGCGTTATGAAATGTCATTTTGAAACTGTTACCGATTTTATCATTCGGATGGCAGTACCCCATTATGTCAAATGTCCATTGTTATGCAAAAGTAGTGTTTGATGGATATGGACCAGATCCATCTAAAAATATGTTACATTCTTTGAGGGTGGGTTTTTTTAATTGCTTGAGGTGGGTTAATTACCTTTTACTATAGACATATGAAATTAATAATTTGCTAATGATCCAGAGTGTAAGGTATGTTAACTTGGTGATTGGTTTTTCCACATTTTGTGCTATTTCATATTACAGATAATCAATATGCGAAAATAATGATAACTTAAACCCATTTCAGGGCAAATTGAGTTCAACCCGCCATTAAAGTGGAAGAAATCTGGTAAAGATTGAATGGTTGCATGTAATGAATGGAAATGTATGGGGTGCACAAATTTTGGTTTTGTCTTCAGAAGATAGGCTTGTTGATGAACTGTAAGACCATAATATGTTATATGGAACATATTAATCTACAATATTACCAATATCTCAGATCACTTTAAACTTATAAGGAACTGTTATTTCAATGGGAATGTTGATGTCCATCTTGAAAAATGAAAGCCAACTTTAATTATAAATGAACATAAGTTATTACAATCTGCAGTGCATTTAAAACACCATTTACTAAATATATGTTGTATTAGCCAACATACATGTATTTAGTATTGAAATATATGAAATGTGGTGGCAATATTTAACTTATGTAAATTAGTCACTTTCCCCCTCTACATTAATTTATATTTTTGATATGTTGTCTAGGATGGCTTTGAGAGTAAGTTACAACAAAACTCAATTATGTTGCAAGATTACCAAGATCTCAGATCATTGGAATTTTATAAAACTGTTATTTCAAACAGGAATGTTGGTGGCCATCTTAAAAAAGTATAACAAAGATAAATTATAAATGAAGGGAGGCCTTTTAAGTCTTCAAGTAAGTTATTACAGATAAAATACAATGTATTCCTAAATATATCTTGTATCGGCACACATACATGTGTATACTATTGAAAAATATGCCAAGTGCCGACCATTTTACTTAAGCAAATTAGTCACTTTTCCCTACCTACATTAATGTACATATTTTATATGTTGTCTAGGATGCCTTTTAGAGTAAGGCACAACAAAAATGAATTCGGTTGCAAGATTACCAAGATCTCAGATCACTTTGGAATTTAAAGAACTGCTATTTGAACGGGAATGTTGGCAGCCATCTTGAAAATTGAAAACCATATTAAATTATAAATTAAGGGAGACATTTTTAAATCATCAAGTAGATTATTGCAAACAAAATATAATGCAATTAAAACATCATTTACTAAATATATTTCCAAAGTTCGCTGAAGCCAAACTATTATTTTCTTTAATATTGGGAGCCCTAGTCATATAAATGTCCAGGGAAAACGTAGACAAGAGTCTGCTTGGTTCATACCCCCCCCCCCCCCCCCCCCCCCCCCCCGCAGGTCCAAATAACGCTGCGCCCTTGCCATTACCCTATATAAAATCGCAGAGAATTTCAAAAGTACGTATGCAACTCTCCAGGAGTTTGCCCAATAGGCATGAAAGCACTAAGAGCAAAAGCTGTCACTATTTATACATAATGTTTTGTTTTTTTCAGTTTTAAATAACTTCTTTTTTCTCACTTTTAACTTTTATAATTAATATTATTACCGCACTTTTTGAGTTAAATATGTGGAATTGATTAATTTGTAAATAATTTAGTTAAATTAAATAAATGCATGAAGAAATACCGGTAGCCAAATACGACACTTGCATTTGTCATAGTGTATACAACATGATGTCTGACGAATACCAACTAGTTTTGAGCCATCAAAGTGCACAGGTTAAATTAATTTTTTGAAACAGGTATTAAGGCAGTTTGATCGAACAGCCAATGCACAGTTCTGCTATTTATAGTACCGTATGTGTATTGCATTTTCGATTATAAGTAGCAATGCAGGTGAAATTGCATACCTTGCCTATTTCAACATTTTGTCTTCATCGCTGTATTAAACATTAGACTTAATTCATACAAACGTTTTTATTTACATAGACATTCCACTTGAAAACACCGGATAGCATACAACCTTGAATATTATTTTAATATTTGTTATTAAAACACTTTGCCTTAGAGTATATTTATGTATACTGCCTTCCTTCATTCTTTGACTAGAAAAGTAATTAAAAGTTCTCAATTGTTTTACAATATATGATGCTATGATACTCGGTTGCCCCTGTTTAGAATCTTCTTTAAATAATGATATTTCGTTGCTCTTAGTGTAAGTCTCATTATATATATCAACAAATAAATATCAATACGTTTTGTGTGGCTTCCACCTTGACTTTGAACTTTTTTACCATGCCCCTATACCACTAAGGTTTCAGGCCTGTCCTTCCCGGGTCCTGTCTCTGAATAGCCAGGGACTTACCCGGGACATAAAGTAATTATATACTTATTACTGGTATGACTGTGGGCTAACTCCGCCAGGTGGCGAGATACAAGATGAACACCAAAATGATCAAAACACATGTTTTTCAGCTTCTGCTTGTCATATGAAGAAAATGTTGATGTCTAAATATATGTTTTGCGAGTCAAAGAATTCAATGTTACACACACTAGAACAGTGTTAGATAGCATAAAATTATTTCAGATGATAATCTAAAATAGTTGTCAAAATTCATAATTTTCTTTCTTTTCCACTGAACATCTAGGAAAATCACACAGACAGTTGCTGTATTTGCTTTCAAACTGATCTGGTGCCATCCATGATTAATTAAAGAAGGTGGCCATCTGGTTTGTCATAATTGAGCAGCAGATTCACTTAATGTTGTGAGAGTCTTCATCTGTTGTTGTCTTCCTCTTCATCATTCACCCTTGAAAATACTGGCTTCAGCTATGTTTTAACTAGTTGGGTAAATCAAAAACAGCTAGCAGGATAAAACATTATAACAGCTAAGAGGAAAAAGATATTAACTTCCACTGATTTAGCCACCATAGTTAAGACATAAAAGTTTTAACATTAACTACTGAAGATACCAAGCCACTTTCATACTCAATCTATATTGACTCTTGTCTACGTTTTCCCTGGACATTTATATGACTAGGGCTCCCAATATTAAAGAAAATAATAGTTTGGCTTCAGCGAACTTCTTCTCCAAACCTATGTCCCTGGTAGCCTACTGGAAAAAACCTATGTTGGCCTAGAGTCCTGAAATGAAAAAAAGCTGTTTCCAACCGGTAAAATTCTATTCAAACTCACCCTCTATCTGTGTGGCATGCACTGTCTTGCTCCAAAAAACGATAAAAACTAAAAACAGCTCAAAAGTGAAGTTACCAACAGTCATGTCAAAATTGTTATGCATAACAAAACACTAACTTTTTTAAACACCGTTTTATGGAAGTGAAATCGTTGGATGCATACAGATTTCTTTCTCTTTTTTATTTCCTGGTTTCGGTTTTCATACCTAACAGTGTACAGTGTATACCGGATATCCGAATATAACACCTGCATCACATTATAAATGTACGCGGAAAACGAACATTTTTATAACTGCTAGACTGTATTTCCGGTATTATATATCTCATTGGTAACAATTTATGACTGGTCACCGATAAGCGCGACTGGATGAGGTGCCATTTGTTCCAGTTAGGTCTTTCACACACTCGTTTGGTGTGTATCAGAAGAGGATTAAAGAAAATGGTAATTTACAATATCCAGCAAAGTGTGTAATATAATAATTAATATAATATGGACTATAGAAGCTACTGCAAGACCCGCCGGTACGGTTATAGAATATGTCCGCCACCTAAATTATAAATACAACCATTTATGATTTAGATGATTTACTATACACTAAATTAGGGACCGCGGACACTTTTTAAATATGACAAGAATGATATTGATTTTTTGCTATACTGAAGAAATACCTTTAAAAGAAATAAATTCAAAAATAAATAAATTCAATTAGCCCTGACCCCCAAAATAAAACATTTGTAATCAGGGTAGGTAACTCCGTTTTGCAAAAAAAAAAAAAGGTTGGCACACTCAAAATTGTAGGAATGTATTCATTATTTTCAAATAAAATACCTTCAGTACCATTAATTTAATCAGTATAATCGACTAATTGGTCATTATAATACCCAGCCACCCCCAAAAAGGGTTCAACATAAGAAAACGGCCATTTTTGTTGCAAGCATATATCGTACAACGTGTGGAATGTAATAAAACTCATTTGTGCATTACAAATGAACATTACCATCATCGTCATTATCACAGCATTCAATTGTACAGAGTAAAGAGCATCAGTCGGCCATGGAAAAAGTGATATACAGGTCAATGGTCAATATGTAAGAAGACAAAATGTGTACCATTAATGTTGTATCTCTGTCAAAATGTCAACTTGTGTGTGTGTGTTATATGAGAGATAGAGAGAAGTGAGACAGAGCGAGAGAGATAACAGATGTATGTGTTAGGTTTTGGGAAATCGAGTTTCTTCATAATTACAAAATCTGGAATAATTAGAGAGAATGCTTCATTGTTGTTTGTATGGTTTTTGATTTTTTTAAAATAAGTTAGTGGCATTAATTTTTTTTTACATCACCCATGCTGTGTTATTGAGACAATTATATACACATTTAGTGCTGTCATTGTCAAAGGTGTGCAAACAGTGGTTTAATTGGTGAAACGAAAAGTCGTAGAATACATGGTTAGGATTTTAAAAAGTTTTTTTTACACATTAAGTATAATGTCAAAGTTGACATTTTTACCTGGGTACCACTTTAATTGATTACAGTCAGTGCTCCACAACTGGTGTAACAAAGGCTGTGGTGCGTACTATCCTGTCGGTGGGATGGTGCATATAAAAGATCCCTTGATGCTAATCAAAAAAGAGTAGCCCATGAAGTGGCGACAGCGGGTTTCCTCTCACAATATCTGTGTGGTTCTTAACCATATGTCTGATGCCATATAACCGTAAATAAAATGTGTTGAGTGTGTCGTTAAACAAAACATTTCCTTCCTTCCACTTTAATACATTACATTTATAGTTGATATTTTGACTTAACATTTTTTCCAGTGACATTTTGTCCTACATCCGTTAATTATAAAGATGTGGTTATAGGGATTATTTTTATGTGATTCCCTAACAACAGATGTGTCAGGGCCACAATAAATGTATTCATAATAACAAATCATTGAAAATGTAAACAAATATCCGCCATCTTGGATTGTAGTAAACACAAACAGGAAGATGTTGTTAACGGGCGATCACAGTTATACAATAAATCAAAACATCTAAATTTTGTCATGTACTGCAAGAGTAATAAATTAAATTTAATTACTTCACAAAAATAAATACTTGCAATAATAACAACACTATTTTTCAATAATTAAATGCGATATCGCTACTTTTTCACTTTGCCACTGAATAAAACGTAAAGTGGCAAGTAACACGAGTTCTATATTTGTTATAAAGTTTTATCAATGTATTTTATACCTGATACAAGTACTGGTATTCTTCCAATATTAAACAATAAATGTTTTATAGACGTTAACTAACATGTGCTTTTCAAACCTTGCATTCGGCAATGGTGTAACGGATGTGAGAGGCGCTACCAGTCTTCCGGTGCGGTCTAACTAAATAACGAATATGTAATAAAGCCAATAACTCGAGTTAATTTCCATTTTATTTTATTTTAGGAACTTTGCGTTATTTTGTGTTTTATTTCAGGAAGGGTTAGGGTTTTGTTTGTTTTAGGAACATAGGGTCGAGTGATTTTCTGTTTTACTTTATTTTAATTTAGGAACTTTGTTGGTCGATTGTTACAGAGGAGTGTTGATAGCCTACACGGCTACAGAGTGATTAGGGTTAACAAGGGGGCTGGGGGGGCTGGCCCCCCCAATAAGTCTTAATGTCCATATTTTTATTTATTTTTATTATTATTTTTTTCTAAATATTTTTTTTTTCTTTCTTTCTTTTTCCTCCGCCAAAAAACATGTCCCACCAAAAAATCCCTCTTTTTACAAAAGGATTAGTGGCGGACAGATTCTATAACCGCTCCGACCTGCCAAGTGGAGATAACTGGCACGGACGGTGGGACATGCTGTGGATGGATGGATGGAATCATGATCATGGATGAAATTGTTTAACGTGCACATTCAAAGCAAGCTGTTGTAGCGCACGCCGATCCTGGGCACAGGTGCCGGCCAGGACAGGAAAGGTGTGGGGTGGGTAGTAGTGGGGACCGTCTGCACTGGCAGTAGCCCGAGTACTCTGACTGTAAGAGAGCAAGACGGACATTTGGACAGTCAGAGACCAAGCTATGTATTTTTTTGGCAATTCCTGACAACCAAAAAGTTGGCAAAGATTTCCGCGCTAATACAACAACAATCCTATGTTTGACGTCAAATACTGTTACATCGATCATTTTCGAGGTGACTGATTAAAAAAAATCCACATATTAAATCACTAATATACATACTACAGAAAGAAATCCGACAGCACCCACATTCAATCTTGATGGAACATCCTAAGTAAATCTGTACGACAAAACCACAATACGAAATCAGGGCAATGCAGAGTCGAATGGGTATTTTGGGAAAATAGTGGATGATTCCATCAATATTTATCTAGTGCCTTGTCTGTAGGAGGACAGCCACTCCTGAGGAATTCCTTTACTGGAGTTCATTCCTCTTCAGCTCTTGCATCGTGATAGAGGACTGCCACTCCCAGACTAATTGACTAAAACACGTGCAGTACTACCTTTTAAGGCTTTAGTCTCGTTATACTGCATTATCGATTACTTCAGAGACAATGCACATCAAGCTGCATAAATTGGCTTTTGTAGCATTTTTCTTGACCCGTATTAAAAATTACATTTAATTTGTATCATTGAATTGTAATTTGTAATGAAACATTTTTATTTATAATGGATTTCTTTAAAAAAAAAAGTTATTTGCGTTGGTATGGGTTTAAAACTTAATGTTTTTAATATGAATTTTAACTTCATTCATCATGAAGTTATTTGCAAATTCATCATTTACCTTTCGATGCAAACGGACTACTAGTATATACATGGTTATTATTATAGATGGTTATTATTCAACAAAGAAAATTTAAAAGTTTTGATTTTCGTTGTGCAGTTAAATTGCAGGACTAGTTGTTTTTGAGAAGGGTCAGTAAGATTTTTCTTCAACTGGCCCTGCTGGCGACCATGGTTTTCATATTAATTTTCAACCCTGTGTACATTTTTGATGAAGGAATTTAGGTGCAATTTTGAATGGTCGATCTAAATGGAAAGGTTTGGAGCTACGTATAGGTTTGGAATTTAGTAGGACTTCCGAGAGCAGCTCGTTAATTAGACCTATTTGGTGCTGAAGGACATGCTGTGGGACATAGGCCTATATATATATATATATATATCTTATATATACAATATTAAAGGTGCTCTGTCATGGATGGTTGACCTAATTAATGACCCAACAAAGTATTATCAGAAAATATATACATTTGATTTGTACCTAAAAGTACTTTATTGAACCATCTACATAACCACCATATCCCACTTATTATTTATATTTTATAAAAATAATTTAATTTTGTCAACGGTTTATAATTCAAAGAAAAATAACGGCTATTTGGAGAGCAAAGGTGTGACGTATTATTTTTGAGTCACGTGGTGGGCATCCCCCGAATAACCACAGTGTTAAAACGATTTACCAAACTTGTGTACATACATTTATAACGAGAACACTTGACCGTCCTCTGCGACGTAGGGTAAATAGAAAAACAACAACAATGAAATAGGTTATTAAAAATTAATAAAAACATGTACTGAATGATAATAAGCTTATACATTAATTTATTTTAGTAACAGAAGCATGTTAAACGTTGACAGTCCCGACTAGTTAGGTGTTTGCATCTATAGGTAAATTTATTGTTAGTTGTACACAAAAAAATAAAACCATCTGGATCATAAACACCTTCATTTTCCACCTTGTCAAATTCATTGTTATGTAAAATATGCCATAACAGTTGGCTTAGGATAGGAATTGTTACTAGACGGTGTTTGTATACTATATGGCTATATATACGACGGCCGTGTATATAGCATCTAACGAAGGCTGGCTATATACACAGCAAAAATGTATCGGATACATCTAGGCGGTAACAGGGGACAATATTTCGAAATCTGAGGGAACCAGAAGTCAGTTCACGTGGTTTTTACCTAGGTAACCAATTGTTCGGTTATGTGAATTATATTTGCATAACCCGTGGGTTACCTGATTGGTTACCTCAAAATTACATTGAAATTATATTTTAAATACATAGTTTTTAGCTGAAACATAAAGTTAAAACAAATACAAAAGAAAACATTTTACCAAAAAAAAATGTCTTTAATGCTTGCTAAAGTTAACAATATTATAAAAGAACTGAATATCAGCCCCAGTACTGAAACAAAATACAGGGGCATAGCCAGGAATTATATTAGCATTATGTACGCCAATAGCGTGCCCGAGCGGGGAAATTTGGGGGGCCTCCCCCTGTGAAAAGTATGAAACTCAGGACACCTGTAGATGCAATCTGAGCCTTTTCAGAGGCTTTTTTTTCTTCTTTTTTTAAAAATCTTTTTTCGAGTCAATTTTAAGAGGATATTTTATAGAATGTCTGCGTGAATAAACGTCCTGTAATTGTGAAATTTGCAAGTTTTAATTTCTGAACGTTTACAGGTCATAACATAACCAGTTTGCGGTTCGTGTGAAATATTGTGCCCTGCGGGAAATAAGTATTTGATTGATCCATATTACTGAACCATCTGGGATGGGGGGGGGGGGGGGGGGGGAGGAGGTTGTATATGAATCTAGCGAACCCTTCTGTGTACGTTTTCCATAGACATATGAATAGCGTAATATTGCCCCTGTTGTACTAAAAAAATAAAATAATAAATAAATGAAAATAAAAATTACAAACTGCAAACTTTGGATAGTATACAAACTGAAACTTAATAATTTTTCACCGATTGCAATTTTGAAGCTGGTTACATAAATATTTTAAAAGTGAATTTTACCGCAAATAAATATGACTTAAAGGTTATTTTACTGTATGTAGTCATATTTCAAATGCGCAGAATTGCAAGGGGCAATAAAACTCAAAATATACACACATGACAGTATGGTCACTGGTTATAAAAGTATATTATATGAATATTGTATGAGATTTTTTTTTTTTACACAAAGACAGTTCAATTAATTAGGATTTTGTAAGTAATTAAACACTAATTACGGTTTAAACGGCGTGCGGTCACCGACCATCTGGCAATAGGGTAATCAGGGTCAGATGAGAACCAGCCAATCAGATGCCGGGGGCATGGCGGGAAGCTGCGATGTCCTGGCATTGGTAACATCTTGGACACTGTAGACGCAGCCAATCGGAGGCCTGGTATACGGCGTGGTAACTACATGTAAGATAGCACGACTGCCGTGCTTAGTCTTGTGGTATTTAGCACTAGCATAGAATGAAGAATATTTAATCTCAGTTTACTTTATTTTTAATTTTAATCAACATGGTGGATGATTTAGAATTTAGTGAATGGGCACATTCATTGTGGCTTAAGGCAGAAAGCCTTGACAAGCTTGAGCATTTTGGTTGCGCTGAATTTTGCGTAATACAGTACATGATGGATACAATGATAGACAGTGTCGGTTTGACCATGGGACAAGCCATCTTACTAAAGGTGGGCGTTAAGGCATTTTGCAAGAAGACCCCACCTTCAAGTGGAGATCCCCAGCAAGATTTACTAAGATCGGCTCAGGACAACATGGAAGCTATGTCTCGAATGGCAACGGGGTTGACGTTCGACCAAGTCCAACAACAGCAACAACCTTCTCAAACGGACAGACACCAATAATGGACACATCAGCAGTTGGCAGAATAGATCAAGATCCGACCGTGTTCCTTCGAATGGATAAAGGTGAGAAACCTTTAGAAATTATAGACTTCATCAAGCCATCAATCACCATAAAAAATGAACAAATTCTTTCAACCCAAAACGGCTCTAGAATTTTTCTTGAGGCAGGACCCAAACGACCCCGCCTAGAATCGGTGATGCTAGAACAATGGGGGGCCACCAACACAAGAATTATGTATGCCTTGAAAAACGAGGGGAAATTATCTGGTCTTGAGATGGACAATTACATGGCATGTACAGTAAAAATATTCGAGTTCGCGGAACGCTTTGAATGGCCCTCTGTGTTACTGTATGACAGAGAATACAGATATCTGCAGGTGAATTATAAATTTCCCTGGGGTGCAGATTCCCAACATCTGTCTACAATAATATTGCGGAACAAGATGTCGACGCATGCACATGTGGGAGATTCTTTACGACCACAGTACGCGATCGGTAATCAGCACAACAGGCGGTTCCAACAGACTGATGAGCCGTGCCTGCAGTACAATATGGGTACCAGCTGTACGTTTGGTGGACGGTGTAAATTTAGACACGTGTGTTTAATTTGCAAGGTGGCAGGACATCCTCAACATCAGCACAACACTGGAAATGCCGAGCCAAAAAACGCATTAACCCCGCGGATCCAGCATTAAATGTCTGTCAATTACGTAATTGTTTAGATGTGTGGGACACGAAACTCGAGAACGATGCAGATAAGGATTTTATTATTGAGGGTATTCGCAATGGCTTCAGGATTACAGACGTGGGGTCAACACATAAAAATGTCAACTGTGAAAACTACGAATCGGCGACTAGCAACGGACTTGCAGTTGAAGCACAAATAAACACTGAACTGGCAGAGGGGAATTATGTCATAACCTCGGTGAATCCTATTATAGTGAGTGCCCTGGGAGCCATACCAAAACCTGGCACAACAGAAATACGCATTATTCATGACTGTTCAAGACCTCTAGGAAATGCTGTCAATGATTATGTCACAATAGAAAAACAAACTTTCCAAACAGTTGAACAAGCTACTAAAGAAATAAAACAAAACTCTTTTATGGCAAAAGTCGATTTAAAAGCAGCATACCGTTCAGTTCCGATACACCGAGAATGTTATTCTGCAACAGGTTTAAAATGGAAGTTTTCAGGCGACTGTCATACCACCTATATGTATGACACTCGTCTACCCTTTGGCAGCAGTGCGTCACCTGGAATATTCCATCGTATCACCCAGTCCGTACGACACGATGATCAAAAAAGGATATACAGGATCTGTATGCTATCTGGACGATTTTCTTTTAATTTGCGAAACGTACAACGAATGTCAAGAAGCCTTAAACATCCTCCTAGCCCTCCTTCGCAAACTGGGATTTCTGATAAATTGGAGAAAAGTTGTTGGTCCCACCCAATGTATAACTTTCCTTGGCATTGTTCTCGACTCTAAAACCCTCACTATGATAATGGAGTTACCTGGCGCAAAAATTGAGGCACTTCAGCAGTTGCTCAGTGACTTCTTTAACAAGAAAAGAGCAACAAAAAGGCAACTACAGAGTTTGGCAGGAAAACTCAACTTTGCAGGCAACGTGGTCCACGGGGGGAGAACATTCCTTCGACGCATTCTCGACGCTATCTCAAATATGCAGCAACCTCATCACAAGGCAATTTTAAGTGATGAATTTCGGCGCGATATTACTTAGTGGGAAAAGTTTTTAAAATGTTTTAATGGGAAGAATTTTTTCCTGGACAATAAAGCGGTAATAACAATGCACACGGATTCTTGTTTGGAGGGATGTGGTGGAACATATAATAACGACTGGTTTTACGTAAACTTTCACAAAGATTTCCCAGTAGCTTCCACACTCCATATAAACAATAAGGAAATCCTAGCAGTGCTGTTCTCGGCCCGACGGTGGGGCCACCTGTGGCGCAATAAGCGGGTGATAATATACACAGACAGTGTTACTGCAAGAGCGGCAATAAATAAAGGAACTTCAAAGAACCCTAATACCATGCATGCTCTAAGGGAGTTATTTTGGTTGTCATCATTAAACAACTTTTATCTAAAAGCTATACATATCCAGGGAAAACTGAATATTGTAGCGGACTTAATATCTAGAATACATTGCCCAACAAACGTGTTCAGTTGGTGTAGCCAGTTGGTAGGACTCGCATGTTCAGCCAATAACACCAGTGCATTTATTATACAATCACATGTCCTCTTCTACTCTGAGTTTTCTCCTTTCACAGGTGATCAAGTGGTTTTGGAGAAAGCATTGGATAGCGAACTCGCAAACTTCAGAGCTTCTGCCTTCTCGGACAATACCAAAAAGACATACGACACCCATCGACGGGCGTACTATAAGTTTTGCTGTCTATTAGGGTATGAACCAGTGCCGGCGTCACCAGTACTCGTGGCTAGATATGCCACCTTTCTAGCTCGAACACTGAAGTTTTCGTCTATCAAACAATATCTTAATATTATTCAACACATTCATAAGGAATGCGGGTTCCTAGCCCACTGCAAGATAACTATATTTTGAAAACGACCTTATCGGGCATCAAACGACAAAAGGGTGATGCGGTGTCTAGAAAACTACCTATTACCCTAGCTATTTTGTGCCAAATTTATGAAAGGCTTGATATGCAATGTTTGGATGATGCTATGTTCTGGGCAGTGTGTCTCACAGCGTTTTATGCACTGCTACGGAAATCTAACTTACTACCGGAAAAGTCCGAAGATTTTAATCAGTTATGCCACCCAACCAGGGATGACTTTACCTTTTATCACTGGGGAGCTGTTATGTCAGTGCGCTTAACAAAGACTATACAGTTTAAGGAGCGGGTCCTCTCTATACCCCCTCCCCTATTTGCCGAATCACCCCCTGTGTGCGGTATCGGCCCTGATGCGAGCCTTCTCTTTGGTCAACATACCAAACAGTCATGCTCCAGCTTTCTTAAGCCACACGTCCACTAGAATTAGCCCCTTACTATATAGTTCCTTCTTGGGCAAACTTAGGAAGGTATTAACGGATATTGGATATCCAGAGGATCAGTACACCGGGCATTCATTTCGCAGGGGTGGGGCAACTTGGGCCCTTCAAGCTGGACTGCCTACTGAATGGATTAAAATGTTAGGTGATTGGAAAAGCGATACCTATCTGGTGCCGTTCCAGTCCCGACTCGCCGCTATGACTGTTTTAGTTAAATCTCTACCTTTAATGCCATAGAATAACAGTTTAGATATACACAAAAAACTATGGCCTACAACGTAATAATTATTCTAAAGTACCCCTACTGGCTACTTGTTTGTGGGTAGATTGGGAGCTTACGGCATCTTTTTGATGGGCAGTATAATGCAATGGGCTTTTATGCCGGGAATAAAGCAACCAGTTTACCCATGAACATCTTGTTACTGCATTAGACAAACATAGTTTAAATGCACTTATTTTGATGATAAAAAAAACTTAAAACAAGTAAATATAATTGGTTTCATAAACTAACAGTGTTTCATTAGTAGTATTTGATATACATATCATGTAGTAGTTGTAAAAGTGAACTGGACAAAACGTCACGTCGTGGCGCGTCACGTCCTGAAACTTTTAAAAGTAAATATTACATCATAAAGAATATTTTTTTTAGTAAATTTCTATATGGCATACAGAAATAGACTGGATATTGTGTTAAACAGTGTATTTCAATAAGCAAACATTCTATCAGGTGAGCAGAGTTTTGGAATTTACTGCAATGTTAAAAAAGTGATGTCCATTTTCATTACGTCTTGGCACATTTTACTTTTCACTTTATAAATCTTCTTTTTTTTTTACAAAAACCAAAATTAGTCCTGACATGCTTATACTACTATATGTAATGAGTCTATAAATGATAAAACTGCATTTCCATTTAAAAAGGATTTTTAGTGAAGGAGATGATCATAAGATTCCGAATGTCACGTCCTGGCTTAAATTGTTACCATGGAATGGCCCATATATTTTATACCAGTAACGCCAAGATCACTTCCGGGTCCCCCTCTAAATTTATGTAACGTCCCCACCCACTCCACCGATATGTGATTTTACCAACATTATAATAGCAATAATAATAATAATAATAATAATTTTGTGTTATAATTATTATTATTGTTATTTTTTTTATTAGCAGCCTACTACTACCTTTTTGGGGTGGAGGGGACTGGGTTTTATCTGGGTTTGTTTTTTGCTATAAAAATGCAATATTAACGTGTGCACACACACAAATGACAGGCTGAACTTTCCTCTGCATGTAGAAGTGGATTCAGCTGAGGTTAGTTATAATTAAGCCAACCTTTGTACGGAAAAACATGTGACAGAAACTGAATGACCACTTTACGAATCGGTCAAAATAATTGACAAACATTTTGCAAAAAACCGACCGACTGAACATTGGCGACGCTGGAAAACATGTTACCGCTTTCGAACTGAGTACCGTCTAGACTCCCGCCCCTACTAAATTCCAAGCACCCCCCCACCCCACCCCAAAATACACAAATTATTTTATTTTTTAAATCATATTAATAATTTTAAAAATTGTGTGTTCATGTTCCGACTGTTTATTATTTTATTTCAGCGTATTCACCATTATTTTGTCATGAAATGTTATATATTTTAATTATTTGCCATGTATATAGCCAACACTCATTTGTCACCCCTGCGCGTGCTGTAACCTCACCGTGGTGCAGGGGTGTAACATTCTCTTTGAGAATGGCCAATACAGCACAAATTGAAGTTTAGAGTAAAATTCGGTGTCCGTAAAATTCTGTGGTATTTGTATTTTTGCACAGTTCTTTACACTGTTTTTGTTTAAACCTTGAATTTTTATATTGATGTTGATCATCACTTTATTTATTTGCATTACCATAGTTTGACACCCAATAGCCGATGTATTTTTCGTGCTGGGGTGTCGTTAAACATTCATTCATTCATTCATTCATTCATTTGTCAAGTCTCTATACATGGGGGTCGTATATATAAAATTCAAGGATATCATACACGGCTGTCGTATATATAGCCTCATCAATACAAGTTGGTTTTGCCGTATGTTTTAAGACTTCACAAAAAGAGTTCCAAAATTTAAAAATGAAGCATGTCATAGAATTTCCTCGATCGTGGTTCAATTAAAAATGTTTTGGATGATACAATAACCAGGTTTGGTATGCCAAATGAATGTAATTTCCATTTATAATCCATATTTAGAGAAATAAGGCCCACTAAATCCGTGACTGAGTGCCTTAATCTTGATCATGCGTTGTGGTATAAAAGTAAATTTTCAGGATTTATAAAGTATACCCACATTGATATTTTTTTCATTGATATTGGCCCCCAAATTACTTCTTTTTTTTTTAACGATTTCAGGATGATGCTCCATAATTAATCATCCAATAGGTGTAATATTTAAAATTTGTACAGCAATTGGGGTGGACTTGACAAAATGTTTTTGTTTTTTTAAATGTGTGACAGTGTAATGAATGTAAGACTTTTAATGTCTCAAAAATGGCTGCTTGTAAGATAAATGGAATTTAAAAGATTTTTGAATTGTCTCTAGGCATTCTGTTTAACAAATATATCAGACCTTCATAATCTTCATAGAAAATTTCATTTCTTTTTATATTATTTCCTAAAATAATGGGACTTGAAATATATAGCACAAAGGGCAACCTTAATTATTGGTTATTAGAGATGGATTGACCCATTTATGAAATATAGATTTCATGTAAATTACGGTGAGATATGCTATATTTAATATGTATGAAGCTATAACAAGTGTGTGAAAAGTGACTGTTGTCGACCTTAGGGTTAATCCCCATTGGGCTATTCCTTGTTCCAGCCAGTGTACCACAACTGGTGTACATAACAGAAAGCCATGCATTGTGTACGCATAAAACAGTGACATTACTAGTTAAATGAGTGTGACACACTATCTAGATTCCCCCCCTAAAATAACAAAAAAATCTACTAGTAAATGGGATATTTGGTTGAAATTTTTTATAGGCATTCATCTGAAGGTATAAACTTTTATTTCATAGCAAAAATTAATAAATATTTGTGTGTAACCGCCATTATTGCAACTTTGACATAGTACCTTTGCGGTTTGTGAAGTGCAATGTATAATGTTTGTTTGGTGTACTGTGGGTATTTTTGCAGGCATCTGAAGCAAAACGTGCCAAACTGACTGACGAGGAACGAGGAAAAGTTCTTGAACCGCTGAAAAGTGCTGGCTGGTCCACTGTTTCAGACCGAGATGCGATATACAAAGAATTTCTCTTCAAGGATTTTAATCAGGTTTATACAAACTGTTTTGGTATTGTACAAAGAAATACATATACTATATATATATTACACCATTTTGATTAATTAAAACATGCACAACTTAAAATTTAAAGAGTAGCCCATGTCTCACTTTTTAAAACAAGTGTTGCAATAACTATTTGTTAAGACACTGATATTTAATAATAATAGCCAATAGCTAAGATATTGTTTTAAAAGAATACATATATGGGTTTTTTCTTTTCTTTTTGTCATGCCTTAGAAAAAAGAATGTTTTCATATTTCTTAAAAATACTTACATAGCAGCTAAATGAAAGTCATTTGCTGCAAGGAGAACAAAATTACCATATATATGAACCCTTATTAGGGTCACATTAAAAAGTATTTTGTTAATCATCAGAGTTCCAATAAAAAGTATATATTATTGGTATACAGTTCCTAAGAGCATTTGAATTTTTTAGACAACCATTATGTCGTTCGTTTGGTTTTAGTGTTTACATGAACAATTTTCTTCAGTAGTTCAGATACAAATAAAAAGGTTAATGGGCAACGATAATCAAATGAGAATCTAAGATGAGATTTTCTCCATCAAATGTGCTATCATAAATAAGAAAATATACTTTTTGGGTGCTAGGACTAACTTGAAAGGTGCCAGGCGGAATTAAAAATTAAGTTTGTTTGTCCTTACCCGACTGACCTCTGTCCAAATCTTGAACTAACTCGGTCAATGTATACATTAAAAACACCAAATTGACCCAGAATTCTTTGCGATCAACTGAAAAAAAGAAACAAAGATGGTGGCCATGCTATATTTAGCCACCGATTATTCAGGAAACCCTCTTGTCCAGTGCAAGTCTTATTAAATTCTAGACTAGAGTTAATTATGGGATTGATTAATTTGTATATTACAAATAACAAAATATGGTAGTCTCAACTCTGACATAGGAACTTTAATACAGACTTCTAAGTTTTAATATTTTGTTGAATCATGCTTTTTCAGATCTGTAGAATAGGTTGAGGTAACCTGTTGGTTTGTAATTGCAGGCATTTGGATTCATGACTCGGGTAGCACTTCTTGCTGACAAGATGGATCACCACCCAGAATGGTTTAATGTATACAATAAGGTACACAATGCTGAGCCCATAATGTACTCCCTCTTACTTTCCATAATTTACATTTGTGGTGGGAAATAATTGGAATTTCATTGGTTCTGATTGGTTTGCACCAATCAGTCTAGTTTGAGTTACACAATTGGTTAGAACATACATGAGCCTCAGAATGATTTTGATGATTACAACTACAAATGTATACACCTACTTAGCAGGATTGACCATAGAAGTATTTTACTTTGAATTTCTGTTCATTGTCTATTTTCTTTTCCTACATGTACATGTGAAAACAAATCCAGACTCTTAACATATTTAACATTTATTTCATAATCTTGACTATAAGAAAGATAACGTTAAAGTGGGTTTTTTTTTATGACACCACTAAAGGTAGTACTAAACCAAATAACTTCCGGCTGGGTCAAAGTTTGAGGTGCACCGAACTTTTGATAGAGAAGTGAACACTACAAGTCCTGTGATTGGTTATAAATGTGAGTGTGTTCGTTGTAAAAAATAATAGTTTCATCTGGGTAAAAAAAAGTGCAATTTTATTTCATCTAGTACCAATGTGTCAAGTAGCCTTGTGCTTGAAACATGTATGGGGTACCTGTAAAAAAAAGTACTCGAATTTTGTGCGAAACTAGGGTAGTCAGACGCTACACGTTATCTCAGAAACGAGCAGCTTGACCCCCATTTTTTTCTGATTCACTTTAAGTGTAAGGGGTGGTAGTATTTATATCCGTGGCGTTTATGTCGGTTGATATGTTGCAGGTAGGAGTTTTAGCCACATATGTTACTATTGTCGTCTATGGGATTTGATTTTGGTAGTATACACACTATAGCACATATTCAGTGCATAATAAAAAATATTATGATTTTGTCATTTTATTTAATTAAACTATACTGGTTGATTAATTAGCCATCACTCGATCATGCAAGTTCACAATGACCTTGACCTTGACAATAATCTCTGTACATGGCTCTGAATGGAGTTTGAATCAAAGTTAGCACTGAAGAAAAGTTGGTTTTGGCCTATAGCGCAACTGACAGAAACAACCGGACACTTATAAACAATGGGGAATGGGGAAAGCTAATGAAACATGGCTTCACTATGAGAGCTGACTGATTTCTTCAAATGCACTTATAAATTTATGGCTCATTAATAGGAGATGGTATAAATATAATATATAAAAAAACCCAACAGAATTACAGGTAGTGAAATGTTTAAGCAACACTTTGACAGCAAATTAGAATTTACATTGTCAAACCATTAACAAACCTAACTGAACAGATTTTATTCCGACTGAACACATTGAGTTTGCATCTTTTAATGTCAGGATACCAACTTTTAAGTATGTAAATACTGTCTGAGTTTCCAATAACAATTACATTGTATCTAATCACATTAAATATTTATTATAAGCAATTCCTTATTTTTATAAACCATAGTCAAACATTTAAAACAACAGAACATGTCAATTAGATTTGTATTTCAAAATTTCCTTGTGGCCATTTTGACAAATATGGCACCACTCCACCCATTGCCCACTAATTTTATATAGTACCTATCATAGCATCTATATATATATGTGTGTGTGTGTGTGTGTGTGTATGTGTGTGTGTTTCATTCTTCTCTACACTGTAAGCCTACAGTTTATGAGAATAAAGGTCATTGTCATTGTCTTTATGATAGTCTCGAAGAATTACCACTTGGGTGTGCAAAATTTGACACATAGTTGTTATCTTTGGATTCTGACACTGTTGGGGGTTCACATCGATAATCCACTGGGTGCCATCCTTGAGAAATTTGAAAACTCCAAGATGGCGGCCAAGATGATGGCGAAATCAGAAAACAAAGAACAATTTTTATATCTACCCCATGGTTTTAGGAGCCAGGAAAGACACTGGTGCCATCATAATTGGTGTCATCATAATTCATGAGGGCGGGTAATGCATTCACTTGATACGCGGTCGGTCTAGGATCGATCCCTGTCGGTGGACCCATTGGGCTATTTCTCGTTCCAGGCAGTGCTCCACAACTGGTGTAACAAAGGCTGTAGTATGTACTATTCTGTCTGTGGGATGGTGCACATAAAAGATCCCTTGCTGCTAATCGAAAAGAGTAGCCCATGAAGTGGCGACAGCGGGTTTCTTCTCTCAGTATCTGTGTGGTCCGTAACCATATGTCTGATGCCATATAAGCGTAAATAAAATGTGTTGAGTGTGTCGGTAAATAAAACATTTCCTTCCTTCATAATTCAGATTTCATAAATGGGTCACCTGAATACAAGATGGTTGCCAATATGGTGGTTTAAATGGAGAAAATGGCAATAAATTGCTTATTGTTTGATACAGAAAAGTAATTCTTGCATTTAACCCATGGTTTTAGGGATCAAGGAACACAATGAAAGTAGTTCTTCTATACCTGTTAATTTTAATTTATTCAAGATGGCCACCAATATAAATAATGAACCGAGGAAGGTGGAACTGTTAAAAGTAACAGTCACACAAAAGACTTGTTGGTTTAAAGAGGATGACCTACATGTAATAATAAAAATCCGGCCTCGGTGGCGTAGTGGTTAAGCCATCAGACTACAGGCTGGTAGGTACAGGGTTCGCAGCCCGGTACCAGCTCCAACCCAGAGCGAGTTCTTAAGGGCTCAATGGATAGGTGTAAGGCCACTACACCCTCTTCTCTCTCACTAACCACTAACCAACTAACAACTAACCCACTGTCCTAGACAGACGGACCAGATAGCTGAGGTGTGTGCCCAGGACAGCGTGCTTGAACCTTAATTGGATATAAGCATGAAAATAAGTTGAAATGAAATGAATAATAAAACACTATATTAAAGTGACCCTTTATTGGGTTTTTTGTTTTTTCTCGGGTACTGTGTGTGTTGTTTAGTGAGCATGATAGAGTTTTACCAGTTTGCAATGGAATTCAGTTTTAGCTGGTCTGGAGCCTATTTCACTAAACATCGTAAGTTACGTTTTGCACGTAAACGTAAATCTACGATTCTTATTACTATTATAGTTCAACAAATATAGTTAGAAGAGCACATATTTCATTTTCTTTTGTCTTTAAAATACTCCAGCTTCCGTAATGATGTAATTTTCTACGTGAAATTGATGCCAAACAAGTGTAAACGCACGGCCGGCATAACTGCTAGTAGCAGACGTAACTTACGATGTTTCGTGAAATGGGGCCCAGGTTTTTTATTTTTATTTTTACAATAATGGTATATAACACTGGGAATAAATAGCAAGTACTAGGCCACCTAAAATAATATTACATTGCAAATTTACAAAGTTACATCATGCATACTACACCACGCACAACACTACCAAATATCTTACATTCTATTGGCCAAGAAAAGGTCACTGTAAAATAATGTTACAATGCATTTTACATCTGTTAATCCATTCAACTGATTGGGTTCTTTCTCGTTTCAACCAGTGCACCACAACTGGTCAAAGTCCATGGTATGTGCTTTCCTGTCTGCGGGAAAGTGCATATAAAATATCCCTTGCTGCATTAAGAAAAATGTAGCGGGTTTCCTTTAATGACTATATGAGTCAGAATTACCAAATGTTTGACATCCAGTAGCCTATGATTAATTAATCAATGTGCTCTAGTGTTTATACTATTTATTATGTATGTTCCTCTAACGCCGTTGTGGAACGGCCTGAGTGTAATAAAGTTCTGTTCTGTTCCGTGTCGTTAAACAAAACAAACTTCTTCTTTATATGTGTCAAATTATTTTATTATTATTAATTGATTATCTTAAACCCACAAGTTTTTTTAATGACTGTGTTAATCATTTTACAAATATACAGTGGCACTTTATTTTTAACAGTTCCATCTCCTTAGGTACATTGCCTGTATTGGTTGGCATCTTGAATTAATTAAAATTAACTTGTATAGAAAAATTGAACTGCTTTCATCATATTCCATGACCCCTAAAACCATGGGTTAGATGCAAGAATTACATTTTAGTACTGAATAATAAGGAAGTTGTGGTAATTTTCTCAATTTGGACCACCATATTACATGGCCCATTTAGTTAAATCTGAATTTTGATAGCACCATTGCCCTCCTTGGCTCCTACATACATAGGGTAAATGCAATAATTTTTGTTTATCTGTCAATTTATAAGCAAGCTATAGCCATTTCCCTGATTTGGCCACCATTTTGTCCGCCATCTTGGATTTTTCTTCAAGGGTGTCCAGGTGGCACCCAGTAGATTATTGATGTGCACCAAATTGTGCAGACTTTGAACCCAAATTGGCATTTGGCTATTCACATTTTTTTTTTTTTTTATTATAATAATAATTAAAAAAAATTAATAATAATTTCTTATAATATGATCATTTAGATAATGGATTAATCCATCATATACTTATTTAGTTGTTAGTGTCTATATAAAAAGGTGTTTACTTAGGTGTCACTACACAGATGTCATCTGCCATTGAAACCCATGTTAAACTGCCCAACTTCAAGCGAAGATTGCCCATAGAACGGGTTCTCGTTGGCACTAACAACATACACCATTGCGAACATACATTATATAAGCATTTATATTCACTCCAAAATTGTGAACATTTCCGTCTCAGTTTTTTGCTAAATGACCGCATCTGGCTGTAGTACCGGTCCGAACAGGTGGTTCATTAACCGATTCACTCCAGCTGTCACTTGCGCTGTATACCCATGTCCCAAAAGGTCGATGCACAATATTACAAAATAACATGGGCAAAATACAGCCAGAAGGCTTACCATTAAACATACATATTGTTTTAATTCTTCACCATTTCCTAGAAGTGAATATGTGAACCATAACATGTGCCACAATTAGGAACTATAGTGGACCGTGATGAATGAAGTCTCACCTGGAAATGATCTGTGTAGTGAGACCTTAGCTGAAATATATATTAGCTAACAAACAAGTAAATTAATATATACCGGGTACCATATTTTGGGAAAAGTTTCCTTGGTGGATGATCTTGTAACCCCGGTAGTTAGGTACTATAAAATCCACCCTATTGAAATCTTAAGTGTCTCATTTCCTAGAACTATCCCTAGCACTGATAGTAAACATACAGTAAGGTTATTCACTTATATATATATATTTTTTTAATTAAATTAAAAAAAAGAAAGAAAGTAATTTCTTATAATTTGGAAATCTAGCCGTATCATTTGGATATTGGATTAATCCACCATATACATATTTAATTATTAGTGTCTACATAAGAAGGTATTTACTTAGATAAAATATACAATAGCTAACAAAAGAAAGGAAATATTTTATTTAACGATGCACTCAACACATTTTATTTATGGTTATATGGCATCAGACATATTATGGTTAAGGATCACACGGATATAGAGCTACTCTTTTCGATTAGCAGCAAGGGATCTTTTATATGTACCATCCCACAGACAGGGTGGTACATACCACAGCCTTTGATATGCCAGTCGTGCTGAAATGAGAAATCAATAGCTAACAAATACATAAATTAATATACCATATTAAGGAAAAAGTAGGCCTACACTCAGTGAATGATATTGTACTGTCGGTAGTTAGGGTACCTATTGAAATCTTAAGTGTCTCAATTTCCTAAAACTATCCCTAGCACTGATAGTAAACATACAGTAAGGTTATTCACATATATTTAAAAAAAAAAAAAACAACAATTCTTATAATTTGGAAACCTACCCTGATCATTTAGATAATGGATTAATCCATTATATACATATTTAATTATTAGTGTTTATATAAGAAGGTGTTTACTTAACTGAAATATATATTAGCTAACAAATAAGTAAACTAATATACCATATTTTGGGAAAAGTACCTTCGGTAGATGGGTAGATGATCTTGTACCCTCGGTAGTTTGGTACCACAAAATCCACACTATTGAAATCTTAAGTGTCTCATTTTCCTAGAACTATCCCTAGCACTGATAGTAAACATAAAGTACGTTTATTCACAAATATTAAAAAATAGTAATAATAAAAATAGAGAGAAAAAAATAACTTGTTATAATTTGAAAATCTACCCTTATTATTTAGATAATGGATATACATATTTAATTATTAGTGTCTACATAAAGTGTTTACTTTCTGAAATATACAATAGCTAACAAATACATAAATTAATATACCATATTAAGGAAAAAGAAAGAAAGAAAGAAATGTTTTATTTAACGACGCACTGAACACATTTTATTTACGGTTATATGGCGTGAGACATATGGTTAAGGACCACACAGATTTTGAGAGGAAACGCGCTGTCGCCACTACATGGGCTACTCTTTCCGATTAGCAGCAAGGGATCTTTTATTTGCACATCCCACAGGCAGGATAGCACAAACCATGGCCTTTGTTGAACCAGTTATGGATCACTGGTTGGTGCAAGTGGTTTACACCTACCCATTGAGCCTTGCGGAGCACTCACTCAGGGTTTTGAGTCGGTATCTGGATTAAAAATCCCATGCCTCGACTGGGATCTGAACCCAGTACCTACCAACTTGTAGACCGATGGCCTACCACGACGCCACTGAGGCCGGTCTAAGGAAAAAGTACCCTCAGTGGATGATCTTGTACTTTTGGTGGTTAAGGTACCGGTACTCTAAAATACAGCCTATTAAATTCTTAAGTGTCTCATTTTCCTACAACTATTCCTAGCACGGATAAGCAACATACAGTAAGGTTATTCACATACCCGGTATATTTTTACAAAAATAAAGGAAGAAGGAAATGTTTTATTAACGATGCACTCAACACATTTTTATTTCTGGCTATATGGCGTCAGACAGGAAGGGATCTTTTATATGCACCATCCCACAGACAGGATAGTACATACCACGGCCTTTGTTACACCAGTTGTGGAGCACTGGCTGGAATGAGAAATAGCCCAATGGGTCCACCGACAGGGATTGATCCCAGACTGACCTCACATCAAGCGAATGCTTAATCCACTGGACTATATCCCGCCCCACTTTTACAAAAATAGAAAATGAAAATTACAAATAACAAATTGTAAATATACCCTGATCATTTAGATAATGGATTAATCCATCATATTCATATTTAATTTTCAGTGTCTGCATAAGAAGGCATTTATTTAGCTGAAATTAACGTTACATATAAAATGGAAAATCTACCCTGATAAAATTGAAATCTAAAGGTTATCATTTTTGCAAAATCTACCCCAGCATATGTAGTACATGTGCAGCTTTGGTGCAATCTAAAGCCCTGACATTAGCCAAATATGTACCACATTGTCAGGTCAGTTGTTTGGTCATTTAACCCTCACTGTACCTGTAGGTGGTAGATTATGAATTAACCCACGATTATATATTAATTTTTACATACACTGTATATATATATATATTCATGTTTACATATCTGATACAGACATTAAACCACCCCCCCCCCCCCCCCCCCCCAAAAAAAAAAAAAACCCCCACCAAACTGCTATATTATATCACTCATATATTATTAATATTGTGTCACGTTTACAAATGATTAACTTTACAGCGTTGTTTGTAGTCCGATACATCTGTCATAAACTCAGTTGCCGAGTTGACGGCAGGTGTATCGGACTACGTAGGTACGTCAAAACATCGGAAGTACATATTAGAAGAAAAAAACACATTGAAAAACGCTCAGTTATAAAACTGATTTGTATTACTTAGTATTTTATTAAATGCTCGTTACTCGTTACAATAACACAGATCTATATTTGACATAATTTACTAGGGAATTAGGCCTATTCGTTCATATTTAAGTTTATTTCCCGCGGAAACATATCAGACTCGTTTGTGACATGGAGCGTGGCTTACGAAAAAGGGCGTAGCTTAAAATCGCATTTCGCGAGATGTTACATCCTGGAGGCTACGATTAAGTATTTCCCTAAGAAAAAGGCTCGCAAGTAGAAAGGGTTCTCGCCACATCCATGGCTATAAAACAAGTGGTCACTAAGACATACATTAACACAGTAATTGTATTTAGATGACCAAGTAGACACTTTCAAACAAATAACAATGTTTAAATCAACAATTGGACACTATTTAAACGTACAAAAGTACAATAAACAGTGAATACTACTGAACAGACATATAAATTTAGTACTTCCTGGGTAAGTAATGTAACCTGTTACCAAAATTCGTTATTTGTGCAATTAAACCAGTTACTTTCAAGATTATTACATTATCGAGTACTGTATTAAATTACATACAGTAAAAGAATTGGTTACCTTAAGAAGTATGGGCAAGTGGAAAAATATATGGGGCAAGTGAATATCTGATTAGCACTTGTCTTGTGGCAAGTAATTTTTTTGAAAATTTTTAAACCCCTGAAGTAACAAGAACATTTAACTAAATATATTTAAAATAAGTCCTCTTTATAATTATGACCTTTTTTGTAATTTCCTTGAGACTAAAAATACCTGTATTTTTAAACCATAGGTAGACATTTAGAATTCCATGGGCTGGTAAGTATAAATTTCAGCTGAAGATTCACAAATACAATGTAACTGATCTTCTACCTACATGTATAATAGCAACTGAGGCATTAATTTCCAGCAGTATATGCTAGAGACACCAGAAATAATGTGAAAACCCTGAAAGTCATTTTTATATGCCTATCTATGATGGGTCTTATTCTGGTATGGTCCGTCTGTTAACTTTTTTTTGTCCGGACCATTATCTTGCATACAGAACCATCAAACCTCACATGCATAAACAACTTGGGATGGCGGCGTGTTGCATACTATTACTAGGTCACTGTGACCTACTTTTCACGGTCTACTGCACATAACAGTAAATCCTTGTCCGTACCATATCTTGCATACAGATGCATATGGGACCATCAAACCTCACATGTAGAAACAACTTGCGATGGCGGTGTGTTGCGTACTATTACTAGGTCACTGTGACCTACTTTTCATGGTTTACTGCACATAACAGTAAATCCTTGTCAGGATCAAATCTTGCATACAGGACCATCAAACCACATGTAGGAACAACTTGGGATGATGGTTGGTCCAAAACAAGCTGTTCATCCCATTTAGAGGTGTGCGGTATTACTGGTTGTCACGGGGATTCTATAATACCCGTAACTGAATAAAACACGATTATCAAAATATCTCTCCTAACTGTATATCTATTAGATCTCTCTGTAACAGGCTGTTAAACCCTAGTATGGCTCGTCTCTAGGTATGATCAGAGATACGATCTTATATAAAGTATATATTAATATAGCACGTTTAGCTCACTAGAGACACAACAAAACACAATACACTTTGGAATCTGTATTAATCTACGCTGACAAATGTACAGCCGTAGTAGTTAATTAATAACAGCAATAATAACAACCCAGAACTGATCACTTAATTAGTTAATCTCTAGGTGTCTAGTTACACAATATGCGAATCACTTCACCGTTACACCACACCCACATGTGTGATAATTGAGAAACACTTACAGGAGAAGTTAATTAATAAAGGAATTACAACACCATTCCTAACTGGTTAATTTTTAATTAACCCTTACTACTCGTTCAGTAACGTGTGATAATTTAGGAACGCTTCTTGGGGAACTTAATTAATAAAGGAATTACAGCTCTATTCCTAATGGGTTAATTTTTAATTAACCCTAACTACTCATTCAGTAACCTTGTGACACAGAATTAATACTGGTACCTATCACAATAAAGACAATAACCTACAGTTTACCCAGGTCGTCTAGGATGACTGGCTAAGCTTTATATTACCAAATACTCGTATAATGTTAGAACAAAAAGTCTACGATTTACTTCGTCAGATGACCGAAGACACTGTCTAAAGAATATTGGTATAATACAGTATTAAAATATTTAAAGTCACATCAATCACATCACGGTTATACACAGAGCAGAAATGATATTTACCAAAGTCCAAACGGACTAACGTTCCCAGGAAGCTTCCTTTTCCGTTTTCCCCCGATATCTCTAAAAACTAGCTATTTATTATAAAAATCAGAAAACGCCTGGGGGTACAAGGCGGTACCTCCCCCTATCATCTGATATTTCCAACGCGACCAAGCGGTATTATTTCTATCAGATCATCAGACTTACTGACGCCATTGTCGCCAAATCACGGTTGTAAAAACCGCACTCGCAGAGGTATTACGTAACTACTCGCCACATGGCCTCCGCACCTGGCTAAGGGTGTGTATTAGGCGTACCGATCGAGGACCGTTGCGCAGAAGTATTACGTAACAAGTTGCCCATCTGGGCTTAAGTGCAATTAAACTGCACACGGCCCTCTAACACAATTAAAATCGCCACAGGCGAAACAAATTTAAGAGCATGTACCGTCACACCGGTATATCGGTATTTTTTTCTGTCGTGGTACATACCGGTACATTTTTTACTGTACCGGTATACTTCGGGACTTTCCGTGGACGATGACTTTACGAAAACTTCCGAGAAATAAATTATCAGTGTCATGAAACAAAATACATAATTTAGAGAAATTATTTAAAAAGCATCCATTGTTAAAGGTAGGGTCAACCCAAACAAGAGCCCTATGTGTAGGAAAGATGCATACCCGGACCACCAACACATACTGACACTTTAGCAAATGAAAACGCGTAATTTTAGAGTTAATAAAAAAACATGATTATTCCTGCTAACTGGGGGCAGCCATTATGTTTCGTTTTTGTGACGTCCGGTGGGATAGCTTGGGGCTCCTGACCATATCCTGTATGTACAGTGTAAACAAGAGAGTAATTTTCGACAAGGCGCTTCTCTTTGATCAACCTGACCTGTAAAACAGGATAAATGACGTAATAATATAATAAACTATTTAACTAAATATATTTCAAGTTATATTAACGGAACAAAATAGGGTTATAGTATTTTTCTCTGTTAAATAATCCAAAGGAAAAATGTACACTATTAGGCCTATTAATATGCTACGTTGGAGCAAAAACGACAACCCACGATACCCAAGTGATAATTTTCTTTTCTTTGGGACTACGTAATTGGTCAGTTCTGTGGTTTTAGATGGAAAAGTCTACTTAATCAATAGTTTTACAGAACTATTTACAGTAATAAACCATGTCCATTACAATTTTAGGGGTGACAGGTAATATTCCACAATACCGGTATGTATTTTTGTTTCTAGACGGCATCAATTAATTGGCTCGTCTGATTACCAATCAAATACACACCTGCCAATCAGGAATCACAGGTAGAAGCAAAAAAAAGCATAGACCAATTAACTAAGAAAACACTCCGTGTATCATTTCAGTACGTAGGTTAATGCATGGGCAAAACATTGTTAATTGTTTCGACTTGTTGTGTAGCCACTTTGACAATGGTATTTTATTTTGTATTGAAAAATAATATATATAGTGCTGGATATACTTATTGCTGGCTTACTGGGATGTGTATTATTACAGAACATTGCAACGTATGACTATTTATCATCCCGCAAAAACCAGGTAGATTGTGTTTCTCTAGTTCTAAGGCTCATTCCTGACGTTACGCGTTAAGTATTACGTAACCACCAGCTCGCCAGAGGGCGTATTAACTGAGATGGTACAAAATGGCTGCGCCCGTTATATATAATAGCCGTCACATTTAACCGTTTTATTAATTAACTATACGATTATACTTGTTGATATTAAGCAATAATGTGCATTATATATTGTTGAATATGCATACCAGGCCAAATGCCTTAATTGTCCTCTCCATTAATGATTGTTTGTGTTCCATTAACAAATCTTTGAGAAAATAACGGAATTTCCCAAAGTATCTAGAATCTCAAAATGTTGTCACTAACAACATGGTAGATGACGAGTTTGTTGTTCGCAACACACATGCGATATTGATCATTTGTTGTTCATCAAAGTCACAAATTACGAAAAATAATAAAAATTGACAAAAGAATTTTCGATTTGGCGGAAAAAAAATTAAGAAAGTTTTTTAATGTCGATTTTTAGTCACAAAACATGATTTCAACCAATTTTGTTCGACAGTTTTGTTCGACACTATTCAATAGTGAACTGCTTCTCGTAAAGCTACAAAATGCGATCAGATAATAAGAAATACTGTTCAAAACATGTTGCATTGTTGATACTGAATGTTTTATTACTAGCTACAACAAGGTTTACTTTTTATTTGTCACGTTTCTAGCGTTTTGTCGTATCAGATAATGTTGTAAAATCTAGGTCACGTGGTTGAGTTCATTTTACTGAAGTGGGTGCGTTGATGAGGATTACATATAATTTCTCACATATACACAATCATTATTACTTGTAATTTTCAAAGTTTACAGATTTAATTTTAAACATATTCAGTGGGGGAATTATAATTTATTGATGCTATGTCTACTTATATAATATTAGCACAGGCATGATACATCCCTCCGCCCCTGGTAGATATACCTTACAAAAGTCTCGGATCATGTTGCAATGAATTTATGAAACTGAAAAAGTTTTTTTTTCAGTTGTGAAAGTCTGAAAGACGGTCACACGCCAGTGTTTTGAGAACAATAACATATAATGACGTTTTCTTTGTCTTTGTTTTGGGTGACTGGCTATAATCTTGAGTTGGATACAAAAACAATTATAAACAGTATTCAGTTTAAAACATACATATAAGTTAGGAGGGGAGTTACGTACTTGCCCCCCCACGAAAGCCTAACTGTCTCATTTGCATTCATAAAATAAAATACTGCCAGTGTGGCTATTTTGTTTCTAAATTGTTTTTCTTCTATAAACATGAATTCATTACCAAAGATTAAAGATACAGACCCATAGCACATAGCTTATATATATGGCCCATTGGGCCTGTGGAACTGGCACGATATCTGGAGGGTTGGGGACGTATGCAGAGCCTCTAGTGGGGTGGCACAGGTTACATTTTTTATCTTTATATAGAGCAGAACAAAAACATCCGACTACTGAATGTCAAACTTTTGGTAATTTTAATATATAGTCTTAGAGAGGAAACCCACTACATTTTCTCATTAGTAGTACATACCACGACCTTTGCTATACCAGTCGTGGTGCACATACATAAATGAGAAATAGCCCAATGGACTTGGATCGATCCTAGACCTACCACGCGTCCAACCGAGTGTTTTACCACTGGGCTACGGCCCGTCCTAGACATCAAGGGCCATTCAAATATTACGTAACGCTGGAGGGGTGGGTGTATGTCCAAATGTTTTGTAGCGTTACAGGTGGTGGGTAAGTGCACTGAACAGTGTTATGTAAAACACTATTTTTTAATACTAAAATTTGTATTTTATTATTATTTATTTATTTATTTTGTCATAAATGCTATGTCACGGCAACACTGTTTAACCGTAACATATTAACGTAGGTAGTAATATCTAGTTGGAAACACAAAACAATTATTATAAAGTGATTTGAAATACTTGTGCTAGTAAACTTAGCTTAAAACGTATGTCCCAAATGTCCGATTGTCACTCTGTAGGCAGTGATGGTTTAGTTGGACCTGTTCTCAAGTAACTCATTCCATCATAAGTGGTTAGCCCAAGAAGGCCTACGCTGCTGTTCTGGAGCAGGCAAAGATTCTCGCTCTAATACCACAATGATCCTATGTCTGACGTTAAGTACCATTACATTGATAATATTTGAGTTCGCGATAACAAATATTTCACATATTAATCACTAATGCACTAATGTTTGTAAACAAGAACATAAAATAAATTCAGTAATCTAGATAATAAAGACTGAAACTGACACACTACATGGTTTATTCAGACATTTATAGGTTTATAAAGTTTTTTATTCTTAAAACTAAATTGATGTTAAGACGATTTAACTTATAATAATACATTATAAAAAACTGAAAACATAAAGTGACCTGTTTGCCAGGGTCTCACCTGAAATAAAAGTAGCTATATAAAAGTTACTGATAGTTAATAGCTACTGGTATAATTAAAATGGTGATTATAGAATACATTCGTTTAAACTTTGTCATTTTCATTATTTTTCCAGTTCACTGAAATGATAACTAGGGAATTTATTCATCTGTTATGTTTATTTCATTTACATTATAAGGTCTTAAAATACAACAATGCTCTACAACTATGTTCTACCTATAAGTATTGGCTATTCTCTAAATGAGATTTTTAGTCCTGCTTAATGCTTTAGAGGAAATAGAGTGTAAACTGAATCAGTCAAAATCTTTACTGGTACGTGTATCATTGTAGTATGTCATATGTGTTTGACCCCTAAGTTCAAAGGCACATAAATGACATTGTATGTTGAGCAATTATGGTATCACTGAATCGCAGTGATTAGTATGCTGTCATTACTGTGGTATACTGTGGTACATTAAAAAAAAACGTGGTATACCGCGGTATGTTTTTTTTTGGCGGTACCCAACCCTAATCCCATTGCAAAAATTTCACATAATTAGACTTGAATCATACCCGTAACATATTCATTAATATAGATATGGTTTTCCATCAAAACTCCTGATGGGCGTATCATGTACCTCACTGGTACTCTTGTGAAATAGATAATGTTCTGATTACCTAAACTAAGTTACTTCCCCTTTATTCCTTGTTCTGAGTAAGTTTACTGTTACACATGAGTATATATGTTTACTCTATTCAAAGACTTTATAATGTAGTTACTTAATGCACAAATAATACATTCTGTTTGTTAGTATTTTCACATGAAAATAAAACATTGTTAGAAATTGGCATTTTAATTAGTTTGTAACAAACTTGCTAAGAAGTCACATTTGTATGTGGACTGATTTTACAACAAAATATCAAATTGTGGCCGTTGCTGTCAGACAGCAATGGCCACAATTTCATATTTTGTTGTAAAATCATTGTGACATTTAATAAGTTAGTTGGATTTTAAAAAGACCGTAAATTTTAATTTTATTAAAGGTTGGGGTTTTTTTTGGTTTTATTTAATAAATGGAGTATACTGTGAAGTTGGCATTCTTAGCCGAGGTATTTTGTAAGCATAAATCACAACGAGCATTTAACACGACGCTGAAATCAACAGCAACAACATGGCACAAATTATGAAATTGTTTGGGGTGGGGAATTGATGGGTCACTTAAAAAAAAAAGAAGAAAAAAAGCAATTCAAACTAACATAAAGATTGCTATTTAAAGAAATAATGAGCTCTATAATAAAAAAAAAAATTATTTGGGAGAAAAGGAAGAAAGAAAAAACAACACCCTCCATAAACATCCACCCACCCCCATATTTCTGTATGTTTGTTAATTTAATGTCATAGGTCTTAGAAGTGGGTGTATGAGTACTGGCTTCAAATTCTGAAGATATTGCATAACCCCATTCCACCCCACCCCCCGCTGAAAAATCGAAGTAATATATTAACTGCCCCTACCCCCATTGAGGTTTTGTTATTCCTATTTATTCCAGTTTGTACACAATTAGCTGAAAAAGATACATTTTCATATTCATATATAAATACTCTATACAGTACTGTGTAAAACAAATTTGGCTAAAGCATTTTCAATGTGGCTAATAAAAATTTCATTTGGCTAATATTTTGGCTACAGGTATTTTTGATCCAGGGTGAGCCCTGTGTCTGCAGAAATTCAGCTAGAATGGTGCAACTGACATACATATATGTGTTTAGTACTCATTAAAGTAGATAACAGGGCTGGAAATGGCAACCTGTGAAAAGCAGTCTATTTTTTAGACCTAGTAGATGAAATAGAAATTCGCTTGATTAAAACCACTGAAATAATTGCTTGTCATTTTTCAAAAAAGAGATGTATACATGTACAATTATCTCATGCTATTTAGCTTGTGATTCTGCCATGTTTTAATTTTCATATTACTCACACTATATCTCACACACTATTAAAAAACCTCCCATCACCTCTTACTGTGTTATTTCCAGCAGGCCATATTTCTTTGGATCTGCTATTTAAAACCACCAAACCATATTTTACTTCCTATTTCGATCCCTGGATAAACATCTACAGATATGTAAGTGTCATTCATAAATCGTTAAAAGTGTCTGGTCATGGAACATGTATGTAACAAAAATCATGAAACTGATTTTCATTTTTGTTCATTTTCTGATTTGAAAGCTACTAACATTTATTGCTACATTATATCTAATGCCCCAGTTATTATTATTGCCATGTTGCAGCTTTTTATCCATAACTATTAAGAAATATTTGAGGATTCAAACATTGTTAATTAATAGAAGTCAAGATGTAATTTGCAAGTATGTGATAAACTTTTTCAAATTATGTAATACTGAGGTTAAACATTTTGTACAGTTCCAATCCACTACAAAAGGTTTTGTGGGTAATTTTTTTCATCAACCATTGAGAGTGTCACTTGGGAAAGTATTTGAAGCTTTGGTGATTTATCATACGGAATAACCCATCTACACACAGATGCTTGTCTTATGCATATTTTGATGTATACAGGTAGTTCTAAATATGTAATTAAATAGTAATTTTTCTCTACAGGTCCAAGTGACGCTGAGCTCGCATGATGTGAATGGCTTGTCCCAACGCGACATTAAACTGGCCACTTTCATGGAGGTAGCTGCCAAATCTGCACACGATTGATCATCTCTTCAAATCAATACCAACATTCCATAAGAAATTGTTAAAACATTTTCATTTTACATAAAGTAGTGCAATCTTTGACAGAAAAGTGGCATTATTATAAGTGCTTTGGTTTAGAATGGTGCATAATTTAAAATTTGTATCTACATGTAGCCGTTAGGATGTGAGGGTGACTTTAAACTTTCATTCATTCAGTAACATTTTGACTTACCTTATTAGGAGTGTTTGATAGATGATATTTAATTCATTAGCACACCCAACATTTAGAGGTCAGGCATAAATAATATTGTGCAAGTGAGAACTTTTAAAGATGTATGCTAAATAATATAAATATAAATGGGAACAGAGAACATTTGAATTGATGTAGTGTGAAATGTGTTGAATATTTATAATAACATTAGCAGAATTCCTTCAAGCAAAATTATGTTTAAATATTGAGGCTTTGAGCTCTTCAATTGGTGTTTGTGAATGGTTTTAGGTCAAACATAGATAATGTTGAGAAAGTGAGGACATTTAAAGGTTTTTTAATTAATTAGTATAAATATAAATAAGAAGACTGGACATCTGGATTGATGCATCAGTAGGTATGGTGTTGAACATTTATCAATAGTAGTTGTGAATGGATTTAAGTTCATACATGGTTTTCTTTGACATAATCATATACCTGTTTTCGTACAGACTTAGACATAATCAAATACTTGTAGTTGTACAGACTATGAAACTTGACACCTACCTGTCAAAAAATCATTTGGTGAATTTGGTCACAAATTTTGAACTGACTATTTGGTGATTTGTTTGTAAATTATATTCACTGAATTCAATTTAATTTGGTGAACGACAGCTTAAACCCAGATTGATACATTGTATCTGTCAGTGGTAGTCCATCAGAACCAATTATACAAAGATTGGTGTACATGAGTAAATGGTCACTGGTAAACTTGTCTATAGAGAGCTTCAGAATTGTTTCAGCCATGTGATTTGAGTAAGAAATGTTGTTTGATTGAATTACCCATATAAGTGATGCTAGTCATTAGCAGTATCTGATCACAAAGGTGAGACATAATGATGTATTTTTTTTTTTGTTAATCATTTTTGTACACCCTAATTTTGTATTTTTCATTTGTAGCCTTCTGGAAATGGATATATAATGTTAGTATTAAATACAAAATGCATCCTTTCAAGCTATCACAGTTTATACAATTTTCTTTTTATACTGATATTTGAAGGATTTGGAATAAATTTTACAAGTTTTTAGACCCCAACAAATGGAAGTAGTATCTTTTGAACTGGAATAACACTTTTGTTTACAATTGTTGTTCTATTGTGCTGTATTTGTATCTGATGCAATCATATCAATCAATGCAGTAAATAATCAGAATTGAAATTGTTGACAGTTTTCTTTTAATATTTTTCTTTTAAAGAAAAAGGAGATTTATTGAATTAATATGTTCATCTTTCTTATTTTCCAGTGAATAATAATTAAAAAATAATAATTGTAGTATAATATTGATATCTTAAGAGCCCTAGTAAAGGCATATTTGTAATTTGATGTATGGAATCAAATAATATTTATAAATTTATCACAATATCTGACAGGTTTTTAATAATAATGTGTTTGTCAGAGATGCAGAGTGGGATATTTTTAGCCTATGACGCACAAAAAGGGGCATAGAGATACTGTAATTTAACATGGTTGAATGAAGCTGTTGAACGACGTGAGCGAAGAAAGCACTTTTTCCAAAAGTTTTGTTAGACTTATCAATTGAGACAGAAAATGACAGTAGTCATGGAAAAGGAAAAGGAGTTTTGTCATATCAGTTTGAGCCAGAAGTATACAGCTATAATCCGGAGATAGACATGACTGTCGAGATCATACTGGACGAGTTGGTATCGGCCAATTGCCGGAACCGAATGAGTTCGAGACTAATAATTGGAAAGACAAATTCCCAGTTTGTTTTGTTGGGTTTTTTATTTTGTAAAATATCCACCTGTTTTCTCCTCCTACGTTAAACGTTTGGGTTGGGGTGAGGTTCCCTTTTTATATCAGTACAATTGGATGGGTGGGGGAGTAGATGCAGATGAATATTTTAGATCAAATTGTACCTGTATATGGTTTTAAATGTATACATTTTATAGGCCTAATAAACATGTAACACACTTCAGTTGGTGAATGTAGTTCTTCTGCATTCTCAAATGTATATATGGCGGAATCATTGATAAAAATAAACTGAACAGTTATTGCCTATGTTGGGTTGACTCTACTTTAGTCTGAAGCAATAGCTTACTGAGTATCTGGTTGTTTGTAAACTGAAGATAAAAAAGGTCAAATTTATTTCTTCCAGTGCCGAAGACTGTTCTGCTTGATTCTGATCTGTTTGTACATCATCGCCATTAGATTACTGAATATCTGGTTGTTTGTAAACTGAAGATAAAAAAGGTCACATTTATTTCTTCCAGTGCCGAAGACTGTTCTGCTTGATTCTGATCTGTTTGTACATCATCGCCATTAGATTGGCAGTATATCCAGCAATTAAATTTTTCCATTAATAAAATAGTCTTACCATGTTAGTTAAGGAATTGTTACAAAATAAAATTTGAGTGCATAAGCAAATGGATCACAAAGGGTAGCTATTTAAAAGTAGTAATTTATTAGGTGCCGTCCATAGTTTTCAACATTTTCACAAGTGTACAAGTAGTACGCTTTTGACATCCCCCCCCCTAAAAGTGTACATCCCCAAAATGAAAAATGTTGATCGACATTTTTCACTTTCAAAAGAAGTGTACGCTGGCCCATAACACCCCCCGCGTACGCTCGTGAAAATGTTGATAATTATGGACGGCCCCTTACTGTACCACACATGACATGCCATTGTATTTTACATGTGCTACATGTAGTTATGTTACATTTTTTTAGCTCTTCTTAAATATAAGATATTATTAATTTTGATACTTAATAAAGATGGAAAATTTGTTAGTATCTAAATTGCTTCACATAAAAATAGGATAGCAATTAATCTTTATTTTTTTCCATTGCAACTAGAACGTGGACCAGGCAAACAAGAAAAAATGTGTGTCCTAGAACCCAACCCTACCTAGAAAAAAGGACTGATCCTAATTCTTGTTTTTAATTCAAACAAAAAATAAAATTAATATGAAAATAAAAAGTAAAATGAGGTGGTTTTTATTACTAGACTGAATTAGGCCTAAACAATGTGTATACGTGTTTCAGGTTTCATTCTTGGAAAAAATAGACTAGGTAGGTAGGAACTTTTCTTTTCTTTTTAAAATCGAATCAGACCAAAGAAACTAATCGTACGAGTTGTTCCAAATCTAGTTTGCTGATTGCAAAAAATCGGGGTTCAATTATTATTATTATTATTATTATTATTATTTTTTTTTTTTAGTTGTTGCTTAAAACAATTTCAGGGTCACTACATAACTTGGGTTAGGTCAGGAACGGGTGTATCATTTAATTTGCACTCCCCAAGAATATGCACTAACCAGTCATTATTATACGTATCATTTGGCATTCCCCCAGTTATTATTATACGTATAATACGCACTCCTCTTGAATTCTCTGCACTCCCTAGTTATTATTATACATATAATGTGAACTCTCCACTACTATGTTTGAATACTTCAATGAATACAATCCACATTTATTGTTAGTCTCCTATCGGTCCAACCGGAAGGGTTATCTATAGGTTTCATCTCCGTTCTTCTGTCGGTCCATCTGGAGTCTGTCCCACATAAAGTTTTGTGGATAGGTTTTTTCCCACAATGCCTCGAGATATTGAGCTGAAATTTGGTATATAATTTTATCATATACCATTAGAGATCAAGTTTGACTTTCATGACGATTTACACATTTTGACCGAATTATGGTCCTGAAACATAGGGGATACGGAAATTTGTTTTCCGGACTCTCTCCCCTACCCCTCAATGCCTCGTGCTGACTTTCTTGACGATTTACTTTACATGTAGCTTTATCATATACTATTACATATCAAGTTTGAACGTAGAGTAGATTATGTGTATATTATAGTATAATAATGAACGGGTAGTGCCAATTATAATAATTTATAGTAATTTAAACTAAATTAATTTAGGGTGTTTCAGCGGTTGGCGTGTCTGTCGCATATAAACTCATTGTAAGGTTGGTAGTGTGCATAATTTGAAAGTGTTGTTTCCTGGTACCTCCAATGTGTAACCTAGACCAGGTTTTGCAGAGCCGAGGGCTGGATATTTAGGGTTGTCTGGCAGAGCCAATGCAGCAGACAATGTGTTTGGCATGGGCCATTTTACACTCCGTGGGATATAGTTATTCGTTTAAACTTTGTTTTACCTGGTACCTCCAATGTTTGAGGTAGGGTGGGGCCTTTTGCAGCAGTTGGCATGGCTGTCGCATATGACCTCATTGTAAGGTTGGCAGTGTGCACAGTTTGGAAGTGGTTCTGACTGGTACCTCCAATGTTTGAGCTAGACCAATTTTAGGGTTCATTTATGGGTTCACACGCAGCAGGTGGCCCCGGCAGAAATCCAGTTCTCATGTTGCTCCCTAACTGTCCCTTTACTCAGATATTTTTATCCCGGTCTATATGTTCAAAGTATTTATTTATTGTCTATTCAAAAGATATTCTACTATCATCTAAAATAAAAACTATCTAATACCAAGTTTAATAACTAGACCAGCGAACACATGTTAAAACGACGGAGGCACATTAAAGGAATTAAATACGGTGGATCCTAATTTTCTGTACATTGTCATAAGACCAAATTTACAAAGCCTGTTTCTTTTTTATTCTAATTCAACAGATTTGTAAGAACGAATCTGATTGGATCTCTGCTAAAAAATTCAGGTGGTAAAATCACCGATATATACCGGTCGCAAATTTTCTGACAGAAATACGTCATAGGTTAAGCGAAGAACAGGGTTGTTTTGTAATGACGCCATAAAGACAATTTCTTTACAGCGTTCATATTACGTACAGAAGTCGTTAAATACTGAGAAGTTTTTATGTCAGAAATGAACATATTATTCTTTATTAGTCGTTATCTAATCATTAGAGCAGATTAAATGTCAAATTACACATCTATGTTCGAGCCGCTAACTGTCCGACCACTCATCGTCTGTTGATGGGCTGCCTAATGACGGTTATAGGCTTATTCTTATTACAAATGTGACAATTTCCTATTTAAAATCAACCAGAAAACCGTGTAATTAGAATAGGGATAACCCTACTGTGTTTTCCGATTTGCGTACGTATATCGGTGGTTTTACAGTAGCAAATTTACCGTTTTATTGGCTCCGCTAACTCGTCGCCAGTAAAACTAAATTTGCGACAGTAAAACCACCGATATACGTCCGCAAATCGGAAAACAGTAGGGTTATCCCCCTAATTGGTCTTACGTAAATGCAACTACATACATCTACTGTGCTCAACATCTACGTTTTTAATTTAAGATAACATGCTTCGTAAGTTCGATCCAAAATATAATATCTATTCTGCATTGAAACATCCGTTCTTGTTATTGAGCAACATTGGGCTTCTTTTGTATTCCTATGGGTTGCCTGCTAGCGACTCGCATATCAAAGGCCGTCATTTCTGTTGCAATATTATACAAATTCCATACGAGCTCGCGTGGTGGACGCGCTAACCAGCTAATATCTACCCTAGATAAGCGGCGGAGGATTTGCGATCGCAAATCGGTGTACCTCGGTTGGATATCAACATTGAACAAGTTATATCACATTATTATTGTTTACACTTTATATTTTGTTACTTCAAATCACAGCAAGCAATAGTTTTCACTTCGTCAACTCCATGAACGGTTAAAACGCTAACTGAACATCAATATTTGTACTCTAGTTTGTATCGTGTTAATACTAACGTACTGTCGGGAATAGAATAAAAATGATTTTCGTCAATTGTTTCTTACATATTAAACTGACATGTAAATATTTTGTAAATATCTATTTAATGATAGTCTACCTAATTTAGCATTTACTTGTTTGGGCGCTCATTGATGTTCAAGGTGGTGTTTACTCTTGAAATTAAAAGAAAAATGTCAGTAAACAGGTGATTTGTGCACTTTATTGGAACAGACAATAACAAAGTTTGGTCAACATGTGTCAATTTCATTGCTGTACAATATATGAGGGACTGTTTCTGATGATGGTTTACCCCTATCCCTCTCCAAAACAAAATATTTGTAGTCATTTATAAGTAACTTTTAGCAAAACTGTCAGAACCATTATGAGTGATCCATTATACCGGTATTAAAGGTGCTATCTCATGTGTTATAGTCTGTTCTAATAAAGGTCACAAATCACCTGTTTACGGACATCTTTAGTTTATTTCAAGAGTAAACACTACCCTGTACATCAATGAGAGCCCAAACAAGTAAATGCTAAATTAGGTGGAGTATCATTGAATGGGTATTTACAAAATATTTACTTGTCAGTTTAATATGAAAGAAATAATCGACGAAAATAATTTTTATTCTATTTCCGACACTACTTTAGTGTGTAATAATACACATCGCACATAAAGATCAAAGGTTAAAAAAACTATAAAAATAACATTATACTTTGTTATTTAAAAAAAACCGTAATTGACCACGGCACACTCGGTGAAATTAACACCAACACCGCTAGGGACCCATTACCTAGCTTGGCATGACAGTACATCAATGAATATATTATCATCAGATCCAGCATATTACCAAGTGAGATTGTAAATAGTGAACGCACCAATAAAAACCATCCCGCGTTTAGTCACGGCTGACCAACTAACGCACCCTGTCACGCCGCTTTACAGTGACTCAGAATCATTTTGTTGACAATATTTTTGTTGAAAAAGAACAAGAATAGATTAGGTCAATGAATATTGTTGTTGCGACTCCTACCAAGAATTAATTTGATAATAACTTAGTGAAACATTATGGCTAATTACCGCCAAAGAAACTACAACATATATGACCCAGACGGCGCCGATGTCTTCCCAGACACGTTGTACACGGGGCCGCCATCTAGAACGAAAATTCTCAACGACAACATGGCTTACCCTGGCAGAACAGACTCCTACTACAGAGGTCAGCAACCACTGGCGTGGTCGTCACCACGAAAACAACAGGTCAGAGTTGATTTGTCGTCATTAAGATTTATTGTCGGACTTTGAATTTCATTATCGATAATTATAACTAATTAGTTATAATCGGTTTGCACTAACCGATCAGTTTTCGAATATATAATCGATTAGAATTATTTGAACTTAACAAGGTTTTCAGTTATTAGGATCATGTACCTATTGTGTTCACAGGATAGACCATACATTTTGCCAATTTTACCTTTAAATACCTATTCATTATCTATTTTGTACATATGAAAACAAACCCAAACTCGAGCACACTAAATTTTGCATTAATTCCTTCATCTAAACTGTAGAACAATTACAGTACACAAAATTACAATTACAGTTAACATTTTCAACGACAATCGACTATGAACGTTTATAATCAATCACTACAACGATAGAGCTCACCCGACAATCGACCAATGGAACATCGCTACTTATACAATCGAGTTTAGATGTGGGCACGCTATCTTTCTTAAAGGGACAGTAAACTCAAACATGAACCTTATGCGTTTGAAAGATGCACACTCGGACCACCAACACATACTGACACTTTAAGAAATGAAAAACGCGTAATTTTAGAGTTAATAATAATTTTAAAAAAGCCGTGATTATTCCTGCAAACTGGGGACAGCCATATTCTTTTGTTTTGGTTACGTCTGGAATTCAAGTTTGGGGCGAAGTGACGTCAGCTCCGACCAACTCCTGTATGACCAATGTAAACAAACGCATTTACGTCATTTACGACAAGGCGCTCCGCTTTCATCAACCTGACTTGTAAAACAACAAAAATGACTTGATAATATAGTAAACTATTTAACTAAATATATTTGAATTTGCATTAATAGAACGAAATGGGGTTATAGTATTTTCTCTCTTAAACAATCCAAAGAAAAAAAATGCATATTATTAGGTCTATTGGTAGAGTACTTTGGAGCAAAAACGACCACTCACAACACCCAAGTAATAATTTTCTTTTCTTTGGGACTACGTAATTGGTCAGTTTTGTGATTTTAGATGGGAAAGTCTACTTAATCAAGGGTTTTACAGAATTATTTACAGTAATAAAGCAGGACGGCTGATAATGTCCATTACCATTTTAGGGGTGTTCGGTTATCCCACAATACCCTGTGATCTTAATAAAACATCCACGTATTTTTTTGACTGGTGACTTTCCAAATATACACCTGCCAATCAGGAACCACAGGTACAGGCCACGAAAAGAAAATACCAATTAACTAAGAACACGCTCCGATTATCATTTCAGTACGTGGGTTAATGTATGGACAAAACATAATGCAGTTATTTCGACAATTTGACAATGGTGGTTTATTTTATATAGAAAAATAAGATATACTTATTGCTGGCTTACTGGGATGGATATTATTACAGAACATTTCGATGCATTCGCAAAAATCAGGTCCGTTTGTTTCTTCAGTTCTGAGACTAATCCCTGACGTCACACCATACGGGGATGGTACAAAATGGCTGCGCCAGTTATATATAATAGTCGTCACATTTAACCGTTTTATTAATTAAATATAAGGTTATACTTGTTGATGTTAAAGGAGGGGACAATCAAGGCATTTGACCTGGTATGCGTATTCAACGATGTATAATGCACATTATTGCTTAATATCAACAAGTATAATCGTATAGTTAATTAATAAAACGGTTAAATGTGACGGCTATTATATATAACGGGCGCAGCCATTTTGTACCATCCCAGTGAATACGCCCTCTAGCGAGCTGGTGGTTACGTAATACCTAACGTGTCACGTCAGGAATTAGTCTTCAAAATGAACAAACAAAACATACCTGATTTTTGCGGATGCATCGCAATATTCTGTAATAATAGTTATCCCAGTAAACCAGCAAAAATTATATATTATATTTAATACAAAATAAACCACCATTGTCAGTGTTGAAATAACTGTATTATGGTTTGTACATAAATTAACCCACGTACTGAAATAATAATCGGAGTGTTTTCTTAGTTAATTGGTCGTTTCTTTCCGTGGCCTGTACCTGTAGTTCCTGATTGGCAGGTGTATATTAGACGGTCCCCAGACACTGTGTCTAGACACACTAAAAAGACGTGCCCTCACAGGGCATTGTGTGTTAACCACACGGACACCCCTCTAATCGTAATCGATCAGCCGTCTTGCTTTATTATTATAAGTAATTCTGGAAAACCCTTGATTAAGTAGACGTTCCCATCTAAAATCACAAAACTGACCAATTACGTAGTCCCAAAGAAAAGAAAATTATCACTTGGGTATCGTGAGTGGTCGATTTTGTTCGAACGTAGCATACCAATAGGCTTAATAATATGCATTTTTTTCTTTGGATTTTTTTAAAAAAGAAAAATACTATAACTCCATTTCGTTCTATTGATGCAAATTGAAATATATTTAGTTAAATAGTTTATTATACTATCAAGTCATTTATGTTGTTTTACAAGTCAGGTTGATGAAAGCGAAGCGCCTTGTCGTAAATTAGAGCGTTTGTTTACACTGTGCATAGAGCAGATGGACGGGGCTAACGTCACTTCGCCCCAAGCTATACCACCGGACGTCACAAAAACGAAACAAAATGACTTCCCCCAGTTAGCAGGAATAATAATGTTTTTTTATTAACTCTAAAATTACGCGTGTTTCATTTGTTAAAGTGTTAGTATGTGTTGGTAGTCCGGGTATGCATCTTCCCAACACATAAATCTCTTGTTTGAGTTTACTCTACCTTTAAGCAATAATGCGCATTATATATTGTTGAATATGCATACCAGTCAAAGCCTTGCTTAAGCATTCCTTTAACACACACAACAACTGTACAGCTTGACGAAAATAATCGATTACGATTACATAAGAATATTACGATTACGATTACCAAAAAATTGAAAGTAATCGATTACGATTGCGAATACATTGTCCAGTAATCATGATTACATTTCAACAAAGTAATGAAATTGATGTCACCAACATGAAATTGTTCATTTTATTTCACAACCATACCAATTTCATTCATTGAAAAACATAATCAATTATTTTGACTTATTTATTAAATCGTTTCAAAAATTTATGAGCGTATGTTCACAGGACAAATTATTACTATTATTCATGCTGCTTTTTAGTTTACTAACCATTAAAACACACACACGCACACACACACACACAGACAGATATATATATATATATATATATATATATATATATATATATATATATATATATATATATATATATATATATATATATATACAAAGGTTAGAAAGTACACTGCAGAATCCGACCAAACAGTCCACGAGGCACTCGAGGCATTGTTTATAATACGTTTCTTATAAAATGCAATACTGATGCTAAATTTGAAATGAGTTAATATGGACAGTTCTAGATAACTATAGAAGATAATGGGATATCAGTTCTATTGTCTACACTGATTGACCAGTGCTGCATTTGACACTAAACATACCTGAGGGTTTGGTAAATTTTGAGTAATCATGAAAGTAATCGCTGATTACGATTACATTATCAATGCAATGGATTACGATTGCGATTACATGGCATTTTCAAACATGGTAATCGATCACCGATTACGAATACCCCATCTCTGCAGTGTGATAGTTCCACAACCCAGGCTAATTGTTCATGGTTAGTGAGGAAGACGTCCCTAATGAGTCCCAAATCTATGTTTGAGGGGAAACTGAGATACGAGCCCATAGTGTTTAACCATCGAGTCATGGCCAGTGATTATAAAACTATACACGCGTCTGGTATTACATACAGTGTGTTTCATTTAACCACATTTCTGGTGCAGATTGCTTAATAAATCATCGGCTATTGGATGTCAAACAATTAGATTACGTGAGGCAGGTATTCGAACCAGAGGTGTCATTTTGACTCATCAACATCGTCGACTTCGACGTCAGTGGTGTCCATAGAGTATGGCCTCAACTGCGATGGAGAAGTGTATGGTTTAGTAACCAGTCTCGGTTTTTGCTTCGTCGCGGTGAGTGAAGATGTCGAGTTGACAGACGTCGTCGTGGTTAGATTCAGTGGTAGTAGTGTGATGATGTGGACAGCAATTTTACGCACTGGCCGGACGAACCTGGTTCATATCCAAGTAAACTTAACGGCGCAGATATATCGAGATGGAATTTTGCAGCCACACGTCGTTCCAATTATGAATAACGTCAACGTTGTATTCCAGCACAACAATGCAATACCACATAAGCTAGTTTACACAACAACATTCAGGTCCTGGTCTGGCCTGCTAGATCTCCGGATTTGAACCCCATAGAACATTTATGGGATGAGTTGGATAGACGACTGACTGGGACAGCATCAACAACAGCCACATAATCTTCCACTGTTGGCACTGACACTACAGGCAGAGTGGGCCAGCATTCCGCAAGGTGCAATTCGTAAGCTTATTGCTTCCATAGGAAGGATATGTCAGGTAGTTCTGGACTATTATGGTGGACACACAAGATATTGTCTGCCTACCATTATGGCCTTGAACTTTAACATTTTAAATGCCACGTCATCGACAGCTGTCAACTGCGAATATATGTGTAACATGTGAACATTCTGCTGTTCACCCGTTCATCCATTAAATCCACCTTAACAATGTAAACAAAATCTACATTTGTGTTTCTTTTTTGTGAAAGTATATACATTATATTATATTATATTATATATATATTATATATATATACATTGTATATATATATATTGTATGTATATATATATATATATATATATATATATATATATATACACATATATACACACACACACACACACACACACACACACACACACTACAGTATTCATCCTGGTGTGGCTGGTATAGTGCTCTACCTCTTGGGGAGCCAGTATATATATATATATATATATATATATATATATATATATATATATATATATATATATACCGTTACACCTTTTGTTACAACGACAGGGCAGTTACACGTTACCTGATGATCGCTCATAGCGTTAAACTTTAAGTTGTAACAAAAGGTGTAACGGTATATATATATATATATATATATATATATATATATATATATATATATTATAAATAGGATACGATTAGAGTAGCCTCGAGCTAGACACCAAATGACCGTAGTTTAACATGACATTGTGCTCAGCAATAGCTCCTAACCAACTAGCACTATATTTCGACATCTATATTAGGAACAGTAACAAAATATGTTGTTGTGGCAAGATGAGTTTACATGATATAATAGTATAATATATATGCACTAATATAATATAACGTCTTGTTACATTTTATAATCACTACCAAATATATATATGCTAACAGCGTGCTTGAACTTTGAATGCATATACATGTATTATGCAGGATAAATAGAAATCCTCAGTGGTGATGGTTAACAATGGTATGAGCCTGTGTAGATGTGATTTTCTCTCTAAACGATTCGCTTCATGCTTCATGTAGTAAACAGTTCAACTAAGACGGGGTACTTTTCTTACTTTAACAATACCAGGACCATGCACAACAAAGGGTGTCAAACCTCGCGTATTATATATTATTTTACTTTCCTTTTAAAATGTATGTATACGTATTGTTAGTAAATGTATTATGCTCGAATATTTATAGTGGGGCAGCTAACACTCAACATGAAATTATTATTACCAGTGAACTAAAATAATGAATTTAGGTTACCAAACCAGACCCAATATATATTATGCATTTGTCGCAAACAAATTAAAATAATAATGAAAAACAAAATAAACTTAATATAATTTAAATGTACACCGCCAACTATTTATGAACATTTGCATTAACGTTGGGGATTGACAGGTGATGCCTATATTAAGGTCTCTCACTACATTTTATAAATTACAAATTTTACATGGCAGAAACATAATAAAATAGGTTAACACATCAATTAGACATATACATACGAAATGAACATTGTAGACCTGTGGGGATGTGTGTGTGTGTGTGTGTGAGAGAGAGAGAGAGAGAGAGAGAGAGAGAGAGAGAGAGAGAGAGAGAGAGAGAGAGAGAGAGAGAGAGAGAGAAAATGATTTTTCAGAAATTGTCAAAGTGTTTGTTTGTAATTATAAACTGTAGAATCATTTTGAACATCTCAATATTTTCTTGATCGTCGAAATTTGAGTTTTCAAGTAGTTTAGGTTGGAATAGGTAGATAGAAAATGTGTACGTTGTCTGTCACAGATTGGACATTGGAGTAAGAAATGATCAGAATTCTCATTAGGATAGCCACAGGCACAGACAAAATTGTCTGAGATGAAACGTGTAAATTTATGTCCGTTACAATCGCTAAATATTTAGGCGAAGATCGCCTCTGACACATGTAGAAATATGATGAATTTTAAATTTTATTTGCATTTAAATCTTTTTTAAAACTTATGGATAAAGCATTTCTAGTATTTGTTGGTAGTTTGTTTCATGATTTAACTCCAGAAGGGAAGAAGGAATTGGAAAATATTTTGGTTCGCCTTCTATATTCGTGTAAGTGATCGGCATTACGCAATGGGTATCGAGAATGTTCTGCAACTGTTTTAGGCAATTGTTCTGACAAATAAGCTGGAGTCTCATACCTTTACAGAGTCGGTACAGCATACATAATTAGTGGCATTTTCTTCTCTCTGATAAACGTACGAAACAATTTTTTTTAATACAATGTCTAATGAAACGTTCCACAAATTGTGCGAAGAGCATCTAGGTGAATATTTTAAACTGGCTGAGAAATATACAATATTCAATTATGCCAAATTTTACGAGCGTAGTCAAAGAGAGGAAGGATAAAAGTGCTGTATATTTTTCCTAGTCATTTTCTACAGGTTTTATCAATAACAGTTTGCACGCGAAGACGCCATCCACCAGACTGTTGAAAAAACAGTCCCAAATGATAATGGAAATTTACTTCTACAATTCCCTAATTATCAAGATACACGGTGGGATTAACCAAGGGAGACGTGTGAAAGTAATAGTTTTAGTTTTGGCAGGACTGAATTTAACAAGCCACTTTTGGGCCCAGTTGTTTACACGTTTTAGATCAATTTGTGGTTCATCTACTTAAGTATATATGGAAAAATTGTCAGATTCATTTTATTCCAATTACTATATCGTTAATATATATATATATATATATATATATATATATATATATATATATATATATATATATATATATATATATACGTGTGTGTGTGTGTGTGTGTGTGTGTATGTATGTATGTATGTATGTATATATATATATATATATATATATATATATATATATATATATATATATATATAGCATTAGATCTAGGACATATCCATGGGGCACGCCAGCAGGAATGATTTTAATACTTAAGAAATATCCTTCAATAAATATTCGTTATTTACGGTAGGACAGATACGTTTTCGAACCAAGATAAGAGGTTACCTGAAATTCCTACAAATTTTAATTTTTTTATCATGCATTTATGCCATACTCTGTCAAAGGTTTTACTGATATCACAAAAGACAGCTCTAACCTCACTCCCTTCATACTTGAACATATTCAAAAAGACATTTCTCAAACACTTTTGATAAATTACTTAGTATTGCTATCTGCCTATAGTTATTAATATCGTGAACAGAGCCTTTTTTATGGATGTGCGTAACATTTGCCAGTTTCCAGAAAATATGAAAATATATTCAACTTCTTTCTTGAAAAATGTGGTCCAAAGTTACATTAGAGAAAGAATCAATTTCTGGATCCTCAAAAAGTAGGTGATCAAGTGTTGACTGTCTAATATAAAAATCGTTAAAGACATTTGCTATATCAGTTACTACAATATAATTAAATAACAATGGCGTAGCAGACAAATTAGTAGCGCTACGCTCTTACAGGGAAGTGTTCACGAGCTTCCACCAATCTTTCTCACCTATATTAGCCGATTTATTTATTTTATTGTCTAACCTCTTCCACCAGTCTTTCTCACCTACATTAGCCGATTTATTTATTTTATTGTCTAACCTCTTCCACCAGTCTTTATCAGCTATATTAGCCGATTTATTTATTTTATTGTCTAACCTCTTCCACCAATCTTTCTCACCTATATTAGCCGATTTATTTATTTTATTATTTTATTGTCTAACCTCTTCCACCAGTCTTCATCACCTATATTAGCCGATTTATTTATTTTATTGTATAACCTCTTCCACCAATCTTTCTCACCTATATTAGCCGTAGCTCTGTACACGTGGGTAGGGTCAGTCGCGATTTTGTCACTTCACAGAGCGGTCGTTAAATCAGTTTGAGTGATTACTACTGTTAATTTTGCCGAATCTCATGATCAATTAACCTTTGTTCTGTGGATGTTATGCATTGTTTGTATTTGAATTAGTGATGCAGCGTCTATGACGTGAAGAACACCTTAGGGCTATTGGCATTCTTCAAATTGGTAGAATTCAGCGTGATGTAGCCAACATGTTCAATGTTTTGCCGTCTGTGATCTACAGACTATGGAACAGATACCAGCAGACCCAAAATGTTAATGATCGAATCCGTTCAGGGTGTCCCCGATCAACCACACGAGTCCAGGATCGATTAATCAGAACCCAGAGAAATGAAATCGCTGCACAGTTACACCAGGCTAGTGGAGTCCGAGTGACGGGTCCGACGTCGAAATGAACGCCAAGCAAACGTTAACCTCGGGCCACATGACAGATTTGGTGGTGGTTTAGTTATAATGTGGGTTGGCATTACTATGACTGACAGAACACCACTCCATACTGTTCAAGGGAAAGTCACTGGTCAGTACTACCGGGATAACATACTGGCACCGATTGTTGTCCCGTTTGCTCGCCGTACTGGTCGACGGTTTGTGTTTCAAGATGACAGTGCTCGGGCCCACCGTGCACATATCGTAAATGACTACCTTCAGCAGCAAAACGTTACCAGAATGCCATGACCAGCAATGAGCCCATACATTTTCCCCATAGAGCACGTCTGGGACATGATCGAGAGACGTGTACGGCGACGTTAACGGCCGCCGTCTACTTCACCTGAATTTGGCCAGGCGTTGCAAGAGGAGTGGGATAGACTTCCTGAAATCGTCACTGGGAGATTGATACGTAGCATGCCCCATCGAATAAACGAATGTTTGACGAATCGTGAGGTATTACCCAGTATTGGTCAAAAGACGTGAACGTTCAGTTTTGACATGTCATCCCTATCTTGTTTCAAAAGTCGTTTGCAGCCATACTATCTGCTGCAACATGAACTGTTGGTTGTCATTTCTTCCCAATTCCTCCATTATTATTATGCATCTATTCCTAGACAGTGATACCTCTTGGTACTTCTTTATTTGGCTGTTATTTCCTACATTCCCTTACTTTTTGTGAAGAGTATATATGATATTAAACGTGTATATTATATTCTCGCTAAAACAGGTTTTTATCGTTAATTTATACATTATGCATTTGTTAACTAAACACTCAACATTTTGTTTAAATTTAAAATTTCGGCAAATCTAACATGTTTCCTGATGTTTATATGAGTTCAAAATTAATTTTATGCAAAACAGAAAAAAAAAATGTACTTCAAAAATAGTGTAACCGAAGACATGTTAAGGAGGGCAAGTGACCGCAATGGCTCACTAGATTGGTTTTACGCATTAACGTTAGATGAATGTGATATTATCGAAGACGATGGTACAAGTCAAACGTTTCGCGAGCGCTCGGCCCCCTGACCACGCAACAGCTTTAATATACTATAGCCAAAACTTTGACATTGTCAATAGAGCTTACATAACGTGTAGTAAAACAAATCTAAAACTTTGACATTGTCAATAGAGCTTACATAACGTGTGGTAAAACAAATCTAAAATGTTGACATTGTCAACAGTGCTAACATACACTTTTGGTAAAACAAATCCAAAACTTTGACATTGTCAACAGAGATAACATAACGTGTGGTAAAACAAATCTGATCGTAATGGGACAAAAACTGGCAGGACTGCTACTGCAAATGTTGACTTCTCTCATTTAGTACACCTAAGGGAGATATTAGCAAGTCAATGGTGTTTACATCCATTTTGGTGATTAATCAAACACTAAATTATTATACCGATGCTTTATAGGTTTATATTTTGAATGACGTTTATGAGCCAGTTGGAACATATCGCTAACGGTGCGTTAACTCTACTCATAAAAACAGGATGTTTGATTGTATTTATCTTCTTGTAAACGTAATGCTCGCATTAGTCAAGTTATGGTTTCCAATGACCAACGAATGGTATATCAAATGTCGTGGTATGTGCTGTCCTGTCTGTGCAAATAAATGAATCCTTGCTTATGTAGCGCGTTTCAAATGAAGACTACGTGTCAGAATTATCAAATATTTGTCAATCAATAGCCGATGATTGCCAATGTGTTTTATCGGTGCCGTTAAGCAAAACAAACTTTAACTCATGAAAATAACGTATCAGTCATCGGTTAGCTACCAAACAGTAAGTAACGATAACATTTTGACCAGGTAATCAGATTTAAAAAAAAATCAAAAAAAATCAGCATTATAGGTTACTATATATATTTTTAAGAAACAGCAAGAATATTTTAACACATCATATTAGACATTGACTTTGGTAGGGGGTGGGGGTTGGGGGAGGGAGAGGCGGATCGTTTTGGGGGTAATTTAGTGCTGTATATTGTGGATGATAAATTTAAAAATAAAAACCCATTTAAAAGAGCACATCAAACGGTGTGTGTGTGTGTGTGTGTGTGGTTGTTTTTGTTGTTGGGGTTTTTGGGGTAGGCACGGGAACCCTTGTGCCACCCTCTTGATTGTCTGTCTGTGTCTCCGTCCGTCCGCACACCGACCCATACCCACCCATCTACTGTCTGTCTTTTTTCTTTCTGTCTTTATTGTTATTCTTGTTAATTTTCTTCGTATATTTTGCTCAATATTAATTAAATCACATGCATATATTTTCCTGACTCAATATTACACAAAACATGCCTATTGTTGCGTTTTGTTTATAAGCCAGCCGCGTTCTCTAACATAGTTATACGATATTATGTCTATGTTCCCTCAGATAACCCTAACCCTAACCCTTACCCTGAGGAAACAGAGTTGACCCCTGACCCCCAGTTATACTGTAACCGACGGAGGAAATGAAGATATATTTATTTTTCTGTAAATGCGACATGTAAACGGGTCAAGGTATTAATTTGTAAGCTCTACGTTTCGAGCGGTTTCACTTGTATAAAGGGGTTGGTTTTAAAAGACACAATGCGATGTTTTAGTACTCCATACAAGCAAAAATAGCATTTCCATCAGTTTTCACCAGGTATTGCCTTTCTGTGAATACTTGCCTTATTTGTCTTTGACTAAATCATCAAAATATACAAACCCAGTGTTTATTTTATGTTAGTGTTTGTTTGCACACTAATGCTGGGCTGTGACTGTCAGCGCCCCATTTACGACAGGTGCGCTCATATTAACAACTGATGGGTTATACGACGAAAGTCGAGTTGGAAGAGCGCTCATATTAACAACTGATGGGTTATATATACGACGAAAGTCGAGTTGGAAGAGCGCTCAGACTAGCAACTGGACAGTCGTAGAAGTCGTGAGAGCGGAACGTCAATTAGTAGCATTAGTCTATAGCGAGGGACATATTTGGGATGACTAAAGTTGGACGAAAATACAACCACCGAATTTCAGTTGCCACCTAGTTTGTATAGATACGCCTTCACCGTACTTATATTATATAATTCGTAACTGGTGCGCCACATTTAACATTAAACAAACCTTAAAGCTTTATCTAGACTCATGGATAGGACTGTTATCTTTACACGTGTACACGTTTCGTCTAGGCCATTCCATTCCAATATTTATTTACATGCTTATATACCACTAGGGTTTCAAGCATGTCTGTCCCGGGCCCGGTCTCTGAATAGCCAGTGATCTGGTCCGGGACAGAAATATATGGGACAATTTTGAATTTTACAACCAAAAATAAATAATGGGCTGTTAAAAAATTTGTGCGCAGTCCTAAAACTATATTTTATGTCTACTTCCTTCTGTTTATAATTTAGGCGCATTTTAGATCGGGCGGTCAAAATTTAAACATAATAATTTTAATATTAGCCCTGCTGGGTGAGGAGGGGGAGGTTGGTAGGAAAGGTTGGGGTTCCCATCACAGGAGTTATTTAGTAGCTGAAGAGAGGGGCAGCACTCGTATTGGTAACCTTAGTGTGGCCGGCCGGAGCGTAATTTTCGTCCTGTGCAACCCACAAAACCCATACATTGATATATGACATGAAGGTGTTTGATCTAAAAGCGACAAAACACGGCCGCCATTTTGAGTAAATTGAAGTTCTGGTTTTAAAAAGTGGTCATAAACAAAAAATTCCACCAGATTTGTGTTTATTGACCAAAAGTGCCATACAAATGACAGGGCTTAATTTATTTATTTTTTTGCCCAATCTTTTCATCAGCTGGTCAACTTAAGTCGATCCAATCCAAAGCTAACGGTGGGCTTAATATATCATTTATGTCACTTTTGTACTAAATAATTAGTTTAAAGGCTTTATTTGACATTATTAGTAACACAAACAAAAGTACATTGTTTGTATATATATATATATATATATTTATGTGCGATTTTGAGGAATACTGGTACCCATTTTGAACAAAAGCGGCCATCTTGAATTTTACTTTTCATCCATATATCTCTTAATGAATTTTAATGATAATGTGTGAATACATTTAAGTCATAGCACTAATAATTCCATATATTTACCCACTGAATCTTAAGAATAGTTTGCCATTATGTTTGCATATATATGAGTTATGGCGGCCATTTTGAATTTATGCAAATTAGCATATTTGCCCCACCTACATCAATGTACAGTTTTGATATGTTGTTCATGTACGGTTCAGCAAACAGTTGCAATTAAAATAATTTCTGTCGCAATTTATTCTAGGTCAAATCTTATTTTGACTGGATTGTAATAAATAAACAATATAAAAAGTTGTTTTAAAGTGCATCTCTCCAGTACTTTTAGTTTTAAAATAATTCCAATAAAAATGTTTTGTTTTGCTTATTCAGTTTGCATTGCTAGAAGATGAAGACGGATTAAAATAAGGTGATACATTAGCACCAGTCATAGGGCGTGATCGCTGGCGATGGGCGGATCGTTACCCAATGGTATTTAGCGTCTAGGATCAATCCCCGTCGGTCGGTGGGCCCATTGCGCTATTTCTCGTTCCAGCCAGGCCGTGGTATGTGCTATCCTGTTTGTAGGATGGTGCATATAAAATATCCCATGCTACTAATGGAAAAATGTAGCGGGTTTTCTCTCTAAAATTATTTGTCAGAATTACTAAATGTTTGACATCCAATAGCCAATGATTAATAAATCAATGTGCTCTAGTAGTGTCGTTAAACAAAGTAATCGTTTTAGTCTCTGCATATCAATAGAGATATCATAAAACATTTAATTTACTGTACATATCGGAGATTTCCTCGATTTTATATGGTTTATAGAATAAAGATCACAATCAACTGATGCAAAAAGATTCGACTGCTTTATACCAAACTAATTTATTCGGCTTAATCGTAGGCCCGTAGAAACCTGAGCGCAGCGGGAGGGGCCCACTCGAGAGTAAAGTGTACGGTGTTCTGTCCCACTCTAAATAAACAAAGATAAATATATATATATGGCGTGTGCGTCCCCACGCCCCACTAAGGCTGTGACCCTCCATAGAGATTGTTCCCCCTACTCTAAATATCGTTCCTACGTGCCTGAAACGGCTGTATTTAAAATAAATCTAGAAACAACGATTATTCATAGTTGGTCTGAACTATGTATACATGTATATATATATAAATATATACTACTCAAAAGAATTTAAGGGTCAAAACTTTATAACCAAATCAGTTTCAGAGTGTATTAGATTGATGATGTAAACTACACCAACAATTTTATTTATTGTTCCATATTTACAAAAAAACACAAATAAACGTCACTGTATACAAGAAAGTCACATGACATGCTGTCAAAGTTGAAGGTTGTCAAACATGGATTTTACACATTAGAACATTCGTTTAATAGTGTGTGAATCCACCCCTGGCGCGAATACACTCGACACATCGTTGCCTCATGCTGTTGATCAGACGTCTGAAGAACTCTTGGGGAATGGCCTGCCACTCTGCCATAAGAAGTTGACCCAGATCATGAAGGTTGGCCGGAGGGGCATGGTTATCCCGAACTCTGCTGCCTAATTCGTCCCAGGCGTGCTCTATTGGGGCCAAGTCAGGCGAATATGCTGGCCAATCCATCCTGGCGATACCTTGTTGTCTGAGAAAGTCCGTTACCACCCTGGCGCGGTGGGGTCTGGCATTGTCATCCTGCAGAACTGCCCCGCCGCCAATCTGCTGAAGGCCTGGGAGAACCAACGGCCGGATAATCTCATTCAGATATCGGATTCCATTCAGATTGCCATCCACCACATAGAGGGGGGTCCTGTGGTGGATAGAGATGCCGCCCCACACCATGACGCTGCCACCACCGAAACGGTGACGTTGTCTAACGTTAACGTCAGCGAAGCGCTCCCCAGGACGTCTGTAGACACGAACCCGACCGTCGTTGAACTGGAGACTAAACCTGGACTCATCAGTGGACATCACTCGACCCCACTGAACACGTTGCCACCGCAGATGAAGCGTGCACCAGTGACGTCTGGCCGTTCTGTGACGTAGTAGGAGTGGTGGTCGAACAGCCTGACGACGGCAGCGTAAATTATTGGCTCTCAGACGATTGCGTATGGTTTGATCAGACACTCGAGTTCCAGTCGCAGTCCGCAGATTGTCACGTAATCGGCGTGCAGTGGTTGTGCGTTGACGTAGAGCCATATTGGTGATGTAGCGGTCCTCTCTATTTGTAGTGCTTCGGGGTCTTCCCGAACGTGGACGATTTCGAACAGAATTCGTTGCTTGGTACCGTTGCCACAGTCGGCCAACGACACTCTGACTGACACCAAGTCTCAGAGCAACATTTCTTTGCGTATTGCCATCCTGAAGCCAAGCAATAGCCCTTCCTCGATCTTCGATAGTCAGTTGACGTCGTACCATTGTCGAATTTGGAGTGTGCACCGTACACGAACGCAAGCTCCAATTATACGGAAATTCAGCATTGGGAACATGGAATACACATGCAAAGCGTGCAAATGAAGCGCTTTGTGAAAAAGCAAGTTATGGGCACTTAGCAGACCTTTCGCTTTCGCCCTAATTTACGTGCAAATGTAAGCATGTTTTCGCCATTAGAACTAGTCGACAGTGTCAATGACAGTGGATTTTAATTCATTTATGGGTTGCTTAGACCCACTTTCGTCAAAATGGAACAATACCATGCGTGACATTATGGTCTAGCTAATATAATTGACATTCAGAAAATACTGTCGAAAATATCGTCTGACCCTTAAATTCTTTTATATTGCTTCATTAATAGTTACTGGTTAGTTAAATGTTAGGCCGTTTAAACGGTATCGTTTCGTTTAACCGGTTCCGTTTAAACGTTTAACCAGTTTTGTAAACGTGACAACCCTACTAGTGGGTGTGGACTTACACGAATGAATCATATTACGAGATGAGCTCAGCTGTCCAACAATCCATTGTTTAGTAAACAATGTCTACATATTGCAACTTATTAAGGATCCTTATAGCATTTTGATTCCACGCAAAACATATTATTTCATCATTTCTAGGTAACAATTTTATTTTTGTAGGGTTAGGGTTAGGGTGACATTTCAGGAAATGCGTGTCATAGGCTAAAATTATTTTTAAGTCACCATATTCTACGACATTCTAGTCATATTATATATATAGTCTAAAAGTGGATTGACATAATAGCATGTTTTGAAGATTGTACTTGTTATTAACGCCAACATTAACAATTCACAAACAGCTTATATCACTAATACAATTTCGCGAACACTGACACTGACCACTGATATTTCGCATATAAATATTGACATCTCTCAAGTATCACGAGTTCCTGGCAATTTTGACAATGATTTATACACACGTGATTATGGTGTGTATCACTGTTTTATTAAAAAAAAAAACATTTAGACTCCAAATTTATTTGAAGTTTTTTACTAAATATTTTTATAAACCTCTAGTTTTATAAGCCATAACAGTTAATAAAAGTGTGCTACTTGTTTTCAGATCTCAGACAGTTCTTTTGAGAGAGGTTACAAACATTCTGACACGGAACCTTCCACAGCGAGACAATCTGACGATACCAACAGTGCCATGAGAGCCATTGCTGTTCGCTTTGCGGAGAACACGTCGATGGTGGGTGTGCCGTACATCCACCACTCCACGGCGTGGTATGCCAAACTGGCGTGGGTACTCTTCCTGCTGGCCGGGCTGGGAGCCATGACGTTCCATCTCTACCATTTGTCAGATACGTACTTCGCGTGGCCCAAGCACACCACTGTCGTCCTGGGCTTCGAGAGTCTGAAATTCCCTGCGATCACCGTCTGCAACATCAACCCCGTAAAGATGTCTCAGCTTTACAGAGGAAGTCCACAGTTTCAGCAACTTCTCGATTCAGTGAGAGCGGAGAACATGGCGAAGAGAATAGAACAGCAACGTGTAAGTATGGTGGTGATTTCAGAAACACACTTTGTTTTACCTTGTCGTAACAGCATGTAATACTTTCCAAAATATCCCACAATTCCCCGCAAAAAAGACAAAAAACAACAACAACAAAAACAACGAAACCAACAATAAACAAACAAAAAACATCTTCCGTTTTTACATGGTGTGATCTTTAAAATCATACAACGTAGGCCCACAATAACATATTAACACAGTGTACGTTTCCCCTTTTAACAGATAAGAGTCTAGGTTTTCTTTGTTACACAGTGTAGGTTTTTTTTTCGTTTTATTACATACCTATTCAATCTAATTGGTCTGATTGGCAGATCGCTACCCAAGTAGAGACCACGGCAGACGTCAGATTATCAATAAAATGTATACTCTTCAAAAAAATAGGGGAACTCTAATGAGAATTTACAGTTGCCAAAATTGTGAGGTATATTAGCTGTGGGGAATGGTTATGTGATAATAGTGAATTAATTGGGCAAGCATTACAACCGGTAGTTCAGTATTACAGTAGGTTTTATGACCACCAAAGATCTTGAAGGACGATTGGGGTCAGAAATGAAATTTGAAAGTTGACGTTTTGTTTTATCAGTAAATCCCAAATTCAAACAATAAAAATAACTAAAAACAAAACAATAACAACTGTATGATCAACAAAATGAAAAAGATTGACAGAAATAATGTTCCACAGTGATTAATGGACCTTCCTAGAAATTGTCAAAATGGAGAATGACACTTCACGCACGTGTACAGGGCAACTGCGTGATGCCCCCCCCCCCCCCATCACACTTGATTAAATCGACTCATCAAGACATTACTTGTTCCTATATGTTCTTTAGTTATAAATCATTTGTTTTTAACATCAAAATGTTAATGTGTATTTGTAAATATCTGCTTTAAGTGACCTTTCTAATACAATTCGCAGCTTGTTCCATATATAAGCTTAATAGAACCAGATACTTAATACAGGTTGTTGCTTTGGCAGTTTTCCTGAGAGCCTTGAGTTATATTATTCATATTTTTCCTACATGCGTCTATCTCTATTAACATTCATTCAGGCACTCAACTGTTAATTTGTTTAAAGCATATTTCTACATGTTGATCAAGACCTGAATTATTCACTGTATGTTTTGTTCCAGCTTGGTGCAGCGAACCCGCCTCTTGAAGGCCAAGCTCCACCACCAGACGTGGGAAATGGAGGCACAGGAGGCGGAGTGACTGGAGGTACAGACGGTGGGCCAACTGGAGGCGCAGGAGGTGGAGCGACTGGAGGTGCAGGAGGCGGATCGACTGGAGGCGCAGGAGGTGGAGCGACTGGAAGTGCAGGAGGCGGATCGACTGGAGGTGCAGAAGGCGGGGCAAAAGGTGGTACAGGAAGCGGAGCGACTGGAGGTACAGACGGTGGCCCAACTGGAGGCGCAGGAGGTGGAGCGACTGGAGGTGCAGGAGGCGGATCGACTGGAGGTGCAGGAGGCGAGGAAACTGGAGGTACACGAAGCGGAGCGACTGGAAGTACAGGTGGAGCAACTGGAGGTGCAGGAGACGGATCGACTGGAGGTGCAGGAAGCGGGGAAACAGGAGGTTCAGGAGGAGCGACTGGAGGAGGGGCAACAGGAGGTGCAGGAGGCGGGGCAACTGGAGGTACAGGAGGCGGAGCAACAGGAGGTACAGGAAACGGAGCGACTGGGGGTGCAGGAGGCGGGCAAAATGGATCAACAGGAGGTGGGGCAACAGGAGGCGGGGCAACTGGAGATGCAGGAGGCGGGGCAACAGGAGGTGGAGGTGGTGGAGCAACTGGCGATGCAGGAAATGGAAGTACCTCGAAACCACCACCCCGCAATCGGCGAGAGTCGCGCACTAAGAGATTTGTCGAGCCAGATTACAACTACACGAACCCGTACGACGTGCCACCTCCACCGAGACCCGGCGAGGAGGACACGTGGAGGAACCAAGGGAAGAAGATTGCCCAGGCTCAGATGGTAGACGATTTTGTCTCCATTTATTCAAGTATGAAAAGGTGATTAGTTTAATTCTGTAGATGATGAATATTTAGCAGTTACTGACCATCAGTGAAACCAATATCATGTTGTATGTAACTGATACTGTCCGAGGCCAGCGGACGAAGTTAATGTCATGTTGTATGTAACTGATACTGTCCGAGGCCAGCGGACGAAGTTAATGTCATGTTGTATGTAACTGATACTGTCCGAGACCAGCGGACGAAGTTAATGTCAATTTCTTGGGTCCATAAAACCATAATATTTCTCAAAATAACGGTCAATAATTATTTTATTAAATAGTAATCTATAATATAATAAGCAAGGCCTTTTTAACAGTTTCCGATCCTTATGATCACTTCTCTATTGATCAGCACTGCCAACCACTAACTTTATACTTACACGATGCCGCACCTCGCAAGGATACTTTTGCGCTCATGTCCATTCGACTATTGTACACACATCGTGCTTAATATTGCGTACAAAGATGAATTATATAGGTAGTATTAAACTAAATAACTACCGGCTGGGTCAAAGTTCGAGGTGCACCCAACTTTTGATAGAGCAGTTAATACCACAAGTCCTGTCATTGGTGATAAATGTGTGTTTGTTGCAAAAAACAACAATAAATTTCATCTAGACAAAACATGTATGCAATTTTATTTCATCTAGTACCTGGGACGGGACGTAGCCCAGTGGTAAAGCGCTCACTCGATGCGCGGTCGGTGTGGGATCGATCGCCGTCGGTGGGCCCATTGGGCTATTTCTCGTTCCAGCCAGTGCACCACGACTGATATATCAAAGGCCGTGGTATGTACTACCCTGTCTGTCTGATGGTGCATATAAAATATCCCTTGTTGCTAATCGAAAATAGTAGTCCATGAAGTGGCGACAGCGGGTTTCCTCTCAATATCTGTGTGGGTCTTAACCATATATCTGACGCCATATATCCGTAAATAAAATGTACTGAGTGCGTCGTTAAATATATATTTAAAAAAATGCTTTCTTTCATCTAGTACCACTGTGTCAAGTAGCCTTGTGCTTGAAAGATGTATGGGGTACATGTAAAAAACCCACTTAAATTTTGTGCGGAACTAGGGTAATCATAGACGCTACTCATTATCTCATTATCTCACCAATTGTTTCCCGATTTACTTTAAGGGTGAGTGGTGGTAGTATTTATATCCGTAGTGTATATGTCGATTGATACGCTGCATGTAGGAGTTTTAGCCACATATGTTACTATTGTCGTCTATGGGATTTTATTTGGTGGTATACACCCTATAAATACAACGACCATGGCCGCCACCATATTTGACTTAAAGAAAGAAGTAGCTATATAAACGGCGCATGTGTATATAGTCGCGGCTAATGAGGGCTGGCAATATGTTGGGGGAGAGAGCCCGGTGTAAAGCCAGCATTCCTCATCTGAACTGTCCCGTGCGTAGCGTAATAGTAATATCAATATTGCATGATAAAACTCCACCACAACTAATAAAAGGCCGTGGTATGTGCTTTCCTGTCTGTGGGAATGTCGATATAAAAGATCCCTTGCTGCATTAGGAAAAATGTAACGAGTTTCCTCTGTTGAATACGAGTCAAATTACCAAACATTTGACATCCAATAGCCGATGATTAATTAATCAATGTGCTCTAATGGTGTCGTTGAACAAAACAAACTCTATGATAAGACTCATATATTCATATTTTCTTTATCCTTAACGAAATATGTGTTTGCTTATAACTTCACGTTTTCATTATGTAATAACATTCTACATAGAAGACAATCGTTACAGCATGATGACAGTATCCATCATTGTTCAATACATAGAGATTAAAATTCTGAACAAAAGGTATATCTATGTTTTATTGTTGTTTCAGAAAAACGCGAATTGAGATGGGTCATCACATTAGAGACATGTTGATAAAATGTTCCTTCGCAGGACGGGAATGCGTTGCTGAGTATGTATATTGAAATATGCACATGTATATATGTTTTCCCTTGTTATCTGTCAGTTAATTTTTAGACTCTTTAGATTTTAATCCATCTAGCTAATCAAATAAAAGCAAGATGATTTATTTTATTACTTTAGCATTATAATACACGCATACGCACGTACACACACACACGCACACATACACACAACACACACAGACACACACACAACACACATACACACACACATACATGCGCACCTACTGTAGCTACATAAATACTCTTCAACGGATCAAGATCTGCCATGTCCTAATTGTGAGAAGTGTATTATGCATTCATAAAGTCTTCTGGTTGGATTTTGCCTAACATTTTGTGAAAATGTGCATTTACCTTTTGCCATATATTTAACTGCAAAATTTACACTTTATAATGCAATGTATACAGGCCTAATTGATTTGCAATAAACGAAATATTTAGTCAAACAGGCGCGTGTGCATGAAATTGTGTAGAGGAAGTCTAGACTGACTAGTGGTGTTTTTAGGGGAGGGGTCGGGGTCATGCGTCCCCGGAAATACGTTGAAAAAACAACAACAAAAACCCCAACATAATACTGCACGTGGGGAAGGGGACTGATCTGATCGGAATATTACATATAGTCCGTCCCATCCTCCTACAAAAATGTTTTGTTATTTTTGTAAATAATTGAAGTTTGGTTTGACGTAAAACTAAAACTAAAAGTGTTTTAGAAATAACAAAATTATACTATTTTTGTGTGTAATTTAGAAAACAAGTGGCTCAGAAATAAATAACTTGTAGTAAATTCCATAGCATGAAAAAATGCGTTCCCCGTGGGACGCACTATAAACATATGTTTCTATTATCTATTACAACTGTGTTACTGTGACACACAATTCATTCAAACTGCAGGTGTGTTTGTATGTTTAAATGAAATTATGATAATTAATGTGAGGCGAGATTGCAGCTTTGGAAAACAAAATGTCCAAGCAAGTGACCAAAACAATCAGGGTGGGTGACAGCTTGCTATAATTAGCAATATATAGTCAGCTATAACAAAACGCAATTTCATCAACTTAATTTTTACCTGTATCATTCTTTATTCTTAAAGTATAGGTGGGTACATTTATGATGCCTGGGACTGGCATGCATAACGTTTAGCTGAAGATTCACAAACGACTGTGGTCATCAGGCATATTTGCTGTAACCGGAACGCGCCGTTAGTGGTTAGGGGACGTAACTCTGCCTATTTTTTCTCGCGAATTTCTAATAGAGGCTATAGGTGGCCAGTGTGAATCAGTTCTTCCGTCACCCGTAAAGATACACTCCTTCAGTCAAGATTAGGGCATGCTACAAAACAGTGATAGGTACAGTGTGGAGTACAAATAAATGATTTTTTTTTTAATCTTCAAAATGATATTCGACTTAATGCCAGCAGCAATGTGATCTTTTAACATATCTTAAGATTTCAGAGTATCTGTTTAAGAACTTTCCTATTTTCCATTTAATAATATTTTATTTCAGAAACTATACTATTATTAAATGATCAGAATGATCAAACGATCGTTTCTAAGTATACCAGAATGGACATTACATAGTTTCCGAGAATAGCAATCCCCCGATGAAGGCAGAGGGAAGCTGCCGATACGTTGGGATTATTTTGTAACGTGTTTGATGTATCTCACACTATTACGTGTTTGATGTATCTCATACTATTACGTGTTTGATGTATTTCATATGTGTTTGATGTATGCAATACTATTACGCAATATACTACAGACAGTTGACGTCATATATAGATAAAACATATATAAAACAAAGCCTTCGAATGGCACATGACATTGATATCAACAAGAACCCGTTCTGTTCTGTGTAGAGAGACCTTAAATGATGACAAACCTTGTATTTCTGTAACGATAGAAATATTTTCTCCTCTGAATAGACACTTACTAAATGATTTCAGAAACTTTACGATTTCAACCACCACGACATTTGGGAACTGTTTCACCTTACAATACGACCAGTTTATCAGCAGACGAAGTGGTCCACAAGAAGGTAATGGTACAATTATGAATAACTGTATAATCGTACGTTAAATTTAAAGGTGATATGTTAAAGTTGCAATAATAGCGGTTGCCGCCAAAAATATTTATTAATGTTTTGCTTTGAAACATACATTTTATACCTTTAGTTAAGAACTATAAAATATACAACACAATAATTTCATTTACTAGTAGTATTTATTTAAAAAAAAAAAATTGGGGGGGGGGGGGGGAGATCTTGAAAGTGTGTCACAAACATTAACTAGTGGCGTTACTGTTTTATTTTATTTTGTTTATCCCACTGCCCTCTTTCCTTGTACTCCTTTTGAATTCCATCTCATTTCTTCCCGATCTGACAGCTTCTCCTATCTTTCAACTTCTTTCGCCGTCCACCTCCACACCCCAGTACCTGTCTCCCCAACCACGACAGGTGTTTGTCTCTTGTTGCTATCCGTGTAACACACCTGTCATTTTCCATCAGCTTTTAGCTTAGTCTGACCACTTCGGAGAGTGTTCCGTGGTTACTTCTGGCATTGTTAAGAGGCACTTGTAACTACCTACTATGCTCCCCTACTACCGGCGGTCGTTAGTTAGTGCCGTGGGTCAGACCAGCTTTATTAGCGGCAGAGGACGAGGATGCCAGGTGTGTGCAGGCAAGTACACAGAGACTGCATCCGTGGAGGAAGTTGAGACAGGCGGGCGATGGTGTGGACAGATCAAAAGGAGGAAACTGACAGAAAGGGTAGAAACAGATTGAAATCGTGGGAGAAACTGGAAAGTTTTTTTTATATTAAGATAATGAGAATGGTAGGCAGAGAGTGATATATGAAAAAGATGAATGAATGTGTGAGCCAGGTTTGACGGAATTGGAACCATTGTCGTCAGCTTAAATGTCCAGCAGCTGGCCTCAGATTACAGTTATCTTCCCATTTGGTTGTCCGGAAATTTGTTCGCGCAAGTAGTCTGCTGTTTGACTGTGATTATTTCATGGCAGAGAGCTATGAAGTGGCAACTATTTGACTGAAGTTGACAGGGGAGAGCATGTAGTTTGGAAACATCTGTAACTTGTTGACATGGAAGACTTGTTTGTGGTAATTCTGGCTCATGCAAAAGTAGTGCTTTTTGTGTAAAATGGGTGTACTCCGGTCAGGCTTAGTGGGTGTGTTTGTTTAAACCAATATCCTGGGAGAAAGAGCTGGACAACAGGGATTGGCCTTTTCAGGGTATGTGTCCCCCAGACACGCAAAGGTACATACAAAAATCCATGGGCCTGCTGATATTAATAAAAATGTTATAGCCACTAAGGCTATATAGAAACATATAGCGTAATTAATTGTGGTATGTGGCCAGCTTATCCACTAGACCACGTGACTGTTTTATGCGTACACATTCAAAACACTAAGTTTACCCAGAATTCTTTGTGGTCAACTGACAAAAGAAAAAAAGATGGTGGCCATGCTATATTTAGCCACAAATTATTCTGGAAACCCTCTTAGAGCTAATTATGAAAAGATTATGCATGGGATCGATTAATTTGTAGTTATTTATTACAAATAAATGTGAAAAAAACGAATGTGTGTTGTATTTTCAACTTTGACATAGCCCCTTTAACACAGTCCTACGTTTTATTGAGCTATACAATGTACACTACTAGTAATTTATTTAATGAATCCTATTATTAATCTATGTATAGGTATATGTGTGTGGCATTGGGGCATTACGGAATATAGAATAATATAATAGTTATGGCATAAGAGGAAGGAAGGAAGGAAATGTTTTATTTAACAACGCACTCAACACATTTTATTTACGGTTATATGGCGTCAGGTATATGATTAAGGACCACACAGATATTGAGAGAAGAAACCCGCTGTCGCCACTTCATGAGCTATTCTTTTCGATTAGCATCAAGGGATCTTTTATATGCACCACCCCATAAACAGGATAGCACATACCACGGCCTTTGATGTACCAGTCGTGGTGCACTGGCTGGAGCGAGAAATAGCGCAATGAGCCCATTGACGGGGATCGATCCCAAACCGACCGCGCATCAAGCGAGCTCTGTACCACTGGGCTACGCCTATTTTAAAGTATTAGATATTTTGGTTTGTAACCATTAACTGTATTAAATTAAACAGGACTAGAATTGTGGCTCAATCTTGAGAAAGCCGAGTTTTTACGAGGATGGACGAACGGTGACGGACTTCATCTAGCTGTTCACGAACTCAAATCTCTACCAATGGTGGAGCAGGACGGAATCGCAATATCCGCCGGAACTGAAACGTTCGTCGCTCTTCAACTGGTCAGATATAATTCTTCTGTCAATTCATATTATTACTTACAAAAAATGTTTTTATAATTCCTAAAAACAATATTTACAGAAGATATTTCAATAGAAAGTGTGCTGTAAAGTAATGTATAAATTTCAATACTCCGTGAGATCATTTGCTTATAATAATAGCACAGCGTAAATGTTTCTTATCAAAGTTAAATGAACGAACAACAGAAATCTCAAGTTGGTGATGTAGTTTCTTGTATTGTACTTTCCAAACATGAAACGTGATTAATAAATTAACAACATGGTGATACAAGTAATATACAAGTCAGAGCTCTTGGGTGAATGACACACAGGTCTCCCGATAGAGTTGACATTGCTTATGTTACAAAACTGTCTCTCGGATCTTCCAGTAGAGTTTGTGCTTTGTGAGAGAACTTCAAGGCGTGTGAACAGTATCTGTTCTCCCCAAGTCTGTCTTTATGGGTAAATTATCCTTATTTATAAGATGCATACTAACACGTATCTATGTAATATACAGTTGTCAAGGTGTACTCGTTCAGACACCTGCATTACCCGTGGCAACAATTAAATTGCATTGTATTATATTGCTCGTTACATATTTAATTAGTGCTTGACACTAATTGGTTTGATTGGCATGTCTCTAAGTGTATACCATGGCAGACGTCAGATTACCAATTAACTAATTCTAATTAATGCACATGTATAAATAAAGATATAATCCGTATTGTTATAAAGTTGAAGTTTAGCACTGTGACAATAATAATGTTATAATAATAATTGCTTCTATATATATTATCGTATTCTATGTTGGGTTTTTTTTTTTTTTTTTTTTGTCCCACCCCTCCCTCCACCAACAAATGAATGGTTAACTACTAGTATATGGATCAGTTAACATTTAAAACTTTATTTTTATGTAAATAAAAATATAACAATACTGAACTTTGTATGCTATTACAGTTGAACATTGAGAGACTAGGCCCTCCATACGGAGAATGTAACGACGGGGTAGAATTCCACCAGCTGTATGGTTTGGTTTACTCCCGACAGGTACGTAGCTATATGTATGATGCTAATAAACATTGATTATTCCACGAGCAGGAGTGCCATACAGTATTTATGGGACGAGTTTGGAAATTGTTTTATTCTCCTAACGAAAACGATGTGTATAAACCAATTCCCAAACAAGTTTCATAAATTTTGTTTGGTACTTATGGGAGTGTTATATTTAGAATCGTGGTTAGATAACGGTGTAACAGTCGAACTTTAGTGAGTCTGTTACACCGTTATCGAACCGAGCCAAATAACCAAGATATCAAAACGTCGTAACCTGAATTTTTAAATTTTATAATGCAACCTCTTTCAAGTTATATTTTTATTGTTTTAGTCAAAAGCGGTATTGAAACTATTAGTATTCTCATTCAGAAACTACTACCAAAAATAGGAAAATAGCAGGTACCCTAAAGTATCTTGGGACTAGCACGGCCAACCAGACAAGTGATGTGCCTCCAAATTTTAAATACAATATTTTAATTATATTTCAAAGTCTGTTGTGTCACAATATTACAATTTTCTTTTTAATTTCTGTGAAAATAAACATACGTTTAGGGTGTGACACGAAGCTCTATGTTTCTGGCTGCTAGTGACTGTGACATCAGATGCTCTTTCAATGTAAACATTATTTACAGGCAGCAACATTTTTGTTTTGTTTCAAAAGGTTTAGTTCAAAACGCTGGCTCATTCCGAATGGGAGCGAAGAATGGAGAATTTAAAAATAAGAGGCAATTTGATATTACGGGACATGTAATGTAAATTTTATCATTATCTATGCAGTCCAACAATTATTGCTGTAAATGGATGTTTGAAAAACGAGGAAACAACATGACAGGAATATTTCTTTTTTCTGGAAAAATTCCATCAGAAGAAATATATCATGGCGTTACATGTTTTCGATAGGATAAGCGAAAGTGAAAGATATTGTCAAAAATTAGGAAAGATGTATATGACCATTTCATGGTGTTTTTTCAAATACGATTTTTATGTCAACTCGTGGTTATGGTTTTCACACATCACGAGTTCACATAAAAATCATATTCGAAAAACCCCATGAAATAGCCTGTATTATAAAGTATACTTTATTACAAACATTAAGTATATTATAATTGTGCAGTCGCCATGTTGACTGCCGTATATAATTGTATTATGATAAAATGTTGAGTGAGGCTATAATAGTCCACAGATAATCGATGTTAATAACATTCCACGATGTAGTTACAAAGACTTTGAAATACACGCATAACGCTACTTTCACTACCTAAATTACATTAATTTATTGTATTATATAAACTTTTGCTAAAAGTTATTGTAGTTCAAATTTTAATTTTTGTCACGTTTACCGTACTGGTGTCAACTTGTAATAAAACTGTAATTAATTCTTAAAAAGCTTTATCTGGATGATGGAAGGCTGCAAATGGACGAGCGTTTATTTGTCGAATCTGTTTTGTTTACTGTGTTTAGGTACATGCATTTTACCATGTAGATAGTATTTAACATGGCTTAGTGGGATGTTTTGCGTATTCAGTGGAACCAATTGTGTTTAGATCTATTAAAGGTAGTATACCAACGACATGTAAACATCATAAGCCCAAGGCTGGCAATAATTGGTCAGGTGAGCTCTCAGTAGTATAATTATTACTCTTTATTACTCCAGCTGAATCTAGCTTGAGATGAATGCTGTTTGTTGACTTAATATCCGATTGGGTTTTCCCGTCTAAGCTAGTGCCTCACGATTCGTATACAGGGTTCGTAAGTGGACCTTCCATGACTTTTTCATGACTTCCCATCACCCAAATAACACTACTCCATGACCATATGATTATCGTTTAAATTTTAGTGATGAACTTGTACATCATGTACATGCGGATATTTGTATTAAAACAGTAATATCACTGCTAAAATCAGGTTAGGCTCAAAACACACTAACGCAGGGTCTTGGTCTGGCAAAGACACCATGTATTTTGACGTTTGGATCTGTAACTCTTATGTGTTTTCAATATATATTAACTGCTCTCATATCTTTAAATATAGTTTCTTCTGTAAACACTAACAGTAATTATCAGCATCTTACTTTGATATACATCTTTCCTGTTGTTTATTAACAAAAATAAATTAAAATACGGTTAGCATAGGCTGTTGCTGCCATTCTGGCAATGTGAAAATATAACACATGTTCTTTGTCGTCTGTTGCCAGATCTGTAGTTCGCGCCAGCACAGACGCGTTGTGCATTGTCATTTTCGATACAGTGCGTGTTTCATTTTACAAATGGTACTGTACTCGCTATCCCAGATCCAGGCACAGCCTCGGTGTGTTTTGAGCCTTAGGCGGCAAAGAACAGTTAACTGTGCAATGTAATGCCGTAAAAACATTACAATACCAGTCATATGACTAATTAACTGTATGAATTACACTTGCAACGTAATGCTATTAGGCCCCAGACCACAATTAATTACACTATGTTTTCTCATAGAGCCCAGGCTCCGTATTCATAAACGTACTTAAGTCAATGTATGATACCTAAATACATACTTAAAGTACATAGATAAGTATCATACACTGACTTAAATACATTTATGAATATGGAGCCAGGTGGCTGTAGCACTTTTATTAATTTCACCAGGTCATTGGCATTTCATAAGAAACCTTACCTGCCTGGGGCCAATGAACACCCAAAAAGACAATGCCTGTTGTCCAGCTCTTTTTCATGTTATATCATTGTAAACAAACACACGTGGGCTAAGGGACCGAATCACACCGATTTCTGTTCATTTTATACAAATGTTGCATGACTTCAAGGTGCTGTGGGGGACATTATGCAGTATCCAGTGTAAACCAAGTGCACATATTCACTAACTGCATCCTCTTCCCTGTCTAACCCATTGTAACAATTCAGCATACAAAGCAGCTCCCCAGCCATTAATCACATAGCAAGAAAACTAAATTTTTTCACATTCGTTTCCGTATGCCTATCAGACCAAAATTGTTTTCACCATGACACTCAAACTGACATATGGCATTTAAATACATATGTCAAGTTGCATACAGGTAATTAAAAGATTATTCAATACCAAATATGGCTGTTGGAGGCTGTGAAATAGGGGACTGCAGATGCCGCGAAAGACGACAATCTGCGTCAAATTATTCCAAACAGTGGAATGGTAACTCTGCAATAACTTTAAAAGTTACAGGCATTTTTTTGAACAAAAATAAATTTGCTCTTTATTGTTTTCTCTTGCCACTGAAATATAGCAGTTGGCAGGAATATGATTTTTTTTGTTCACTTTAACTTAAATTGATACATTTTCAAAAACAAATTCCACAAAGTAATTTTTTTTTTAAAGTTAAACTTTGAAACTGTAAAATTTGGGATACTGCACACAGTCAACATATGCCAATTGCAAATTAGTATTACTCGAGTGTCATTCTGGTGAGGGTAATTGGCAAGGTGTCTGTACCCCGTAACAGGTCACACCTGAATGCAAAGAAAATGGCACCAGCCTGCAAAGATGCAGTTGAGAATATACAGTGAACAAAAAAGCTGTCAACTGCCACTGCATTGAAATGTTTTAATGTATCAGAAATGAAGGTGACATCACACATGGTCTGATATATATATATGAGGACATGCATACCACAATAAGTATTTCACTGTTTTATACACAACAAGTTATGCACATCCATGGAAGGCAATACAAGACAAAAGACACAGTTCAAGAAGGGACATACACCTTGGAATAAGGGTAAAACTCTGTCACATGAATATGTAAGTCCAGAATCGGAGACTTGAGAAGGTCCGACCTGTAGTCCGGATGAATACAGAGGAGTTTGCCTTGGTCACGAAGTCGAGTTCCACTTCAGCCACCATCTCCACTCCAGATTGCGACGGTGCGTCAAAGCCAGTCCGCCTGCTACGTCCCATTAAGAGTACATGTACTGCGTCTGAAATGAAAGAAGAACAACAGTCCAAAGACAAAGAAGGCATGAGAATAATGGACAACCAAATGAGTGGATAACTCTAGTCGGATGCCATTAATAGTGGGGATACAAATACCAGTCATGCGACTAATTCTAACCAGAACCAGTTCAGGACTTGTGCTTCTTGACAACGATCGGATTTACTGATTTAAGAATTTTTATCTCCGGGTGTCTTTTTTTTCAGGGTGGAGTCAGGGGCGGAAGCAATATTATGATTTTTCATGACATTTTTTTGTTGAAAATCATCGTTTTTCAAGTTTTCCAGACCTGGATTTTTAAATCTCAAATTGCACAACTTTCCAAGGTTTCCATGATGCGTGCGTATATCAAATGCTGTGGTATGTGCTGAAAGTGGAGAAAGTGCATATAAAGGATTCCTTACTGCTAATGGAAAAATGTTCCATCTGACTACGTGTCACAGTAACCAAATGTCTGATATCCAACAGTAGATAATTAATAAATCAATGTGTCCTAGTGGTGTCGATAAAAACACAAAACAAAAACTCCAAAAACAAAACAACAACTACAACAACAACCCCCTAAAAAAAAAACCAAGCACCCCCCCCCCCCCCCAAAAAAAAAGAGAAAAAAAAGAAGAGAACAAAACAACAACAAAAACAACGTTAAAGCGGCTCATCTCGTCGGTTTGGTTACACGGCGAGGGGAGACGATTAGCCCCTGCCGTCCTGCTTGTTACGCTTACAGGTACAGTGTTTTCAGGTGTGCCAGGTGTTCTGTGAGCAGAGTCTGATCGTGGAGTACTGTGTTTTCAGGTTTGCCAGATGTTCTGGGAGCAGAGTCTGATCGTAGACTGTGTTTGCAGGTGTGCCAGGTGTTCTGCGAGCAGAGTCTGATTGTTGAGTACTGTGTTTTCAGGTGTGCCAGGTGTTCTGCGAGCAGAGTCTGATCGTTGAGTACTGTGTTTTCAGGTGTGCCAGATGTTCTGTGAGCAGAGTCTGGTCGTGTTTGCAGGTGTGCCAGATGTTCTCCGAGCAGAGTCTGATTGTTGAGTACTGTGTTTTCAGGTGTGCCAGGTGTTCTGCGAGCAGAGTCTGATTGTTGAGTACTGTGTTTTCAGGTGTGCCAGGTGTTCTGCGAGCAGAGTCTGATCGTTGAGTACTGTGTTTCCAGGTGTGCCAGATGTTCTGCGAGCAGAGTCTGATTGTTGAGTACTGTGTTTTCAGGTGTGCCAGGTGTTCTGCGAGCAGAGTCTGGTCGTAGAGTAGTGTGTTTGCAGATGTGCCAGATGTTCTGTGAGCAGAGTCGGATCGTTGAGTACTGTGTTTTCAGGTGTGCCAGATGTTCTTTGAGCAGAGTCTGATTGTGTTTGCAGGTTGCCAGATGTTCTGCGAGCAGAGTCTGATCGTTGAGTACTGTGTTTTCAGGTATGCCAGATGTTCTGCGAGCAGAGTCTGATAATTGAGTACTGCGGCTGCATCGACGGCCGACAGGACGAGGTGAACGTGCAGATGAAGGTCAAAGAGAAGTACTCGCCTTGTCGAGAGTCGGACGGTTTGTATACACCACGACACGTTTTCGGTTGCAAATACTCATACCTGACCCTTGCAATGGCCTTGTTAACAAATACTTTTAAACAAGCCGCCATCCACGCTGTCACCTTCACCACCACCACCACAACCATCACCACCATCACCAACATCATCATGATCGTCGCCATCATCATCCTCATCGTCATTTCCATCATCATCAACATTATCATCATTAGCAGCAGCACCACCACCAACAACAGCAGCAGCAGCAGCAACAGCATCTAAATGCAGATCTGGGTATATGTCCTCCAATCCGAGTTTTGCATATACCATATATGTGATGTTCTAGTTGTTGGAGTCACGTTTCCTTTTGTTTGAAATAATTACGTTTCTTTCTAACACACATTCTCAGTAATCAAAGAAATGTTTTATTTAACAATGCATTCAACACATTTTATTTACGGTTATATGGCGTCAGACATATGGTTAAGGACCACACAGATACAGAGGAAACCCGCTGTCGCCACTTCATGGGCTACTCTTTTCGATTAGCAGCAAGGGATCTTTTATATGCACCATCCCACAGACAGGATAGCACATGCCACGGCAATTGATATACCAGTCGTGGCGCATTGGCTAGAACGAGAAATAGCCCAATTGGCTCACCGACGTGGATCGATCTCAAACTGACCGCGCATCAAGCGAGCGCTTTACGACTGGGCTACGTCCCGCCTCTCGGTAATCAGTGAATATATTCATGTACTGCCTGGCATGTTTTAGGGTTAATGCATGTAGCAAGTGTATATATTCATGTACTGCCTGGCATGTTTTAGGGTTAATGCATGTAGCAAGTGTATATATTCATGTACTGCCTGGCATGTTTTAGTGTTAATTCATGTAGCAAGTGTATATATTCATGTACTGCCTGGCATGTTTTAGGGTTAATGCATGTAGCAAGTGAATATATTCATGTACTGCCTGGCATGTTTTAGGGTTAATGCATGTAGCAAGTGAATATATTCATGTACTGCCTGGCATGTTTTAGGGTTAATGCATGTAGCAACTGTATATATTCATGTACTGCCTGGCATGTTTTAGGGTTAATGCATGTAGCAAGTGTATATATTCATGTACTGCCTGGCATGTTTTAGTGTTAATGCATGTAGCAAGTGATGCTGTTACAAACCTTTGTCAATTGATATGTTGGAGTATGTACGTTTATTTTTTTTATTTTTTTTTATTTATTTTTTTTGTGTGTGGGGGGGGGATTGGGATTTTGTTTTTGGGGTGGTTCTTCATAAAATGCAAACATTGCAATCATCAACATAATCACCATGTACACACACACACACACACACCCACATACCCCCCCCCCCCACACACACGCACGCACACACATACCAGCCCTCACGAATTCACGTGTCTCCTCACCCCACTCCCATCCCCTTATGAACATTAACAGCAACTCGTGTTATTTATGTTAATATTATACATTTCAGACATCTTGTGTATGAATGAAATAAAACAAGATTTTGAATTTAATAAAAAGACCTGTACATGTCTGAACCCCTGCAGGTAAGTAATCATGTAGTTGCCAATCGTCTATTACAAAATATTACGTTATAAAATATATAAAAATTTCTTAAAATTATCCAAAAACCCAACGTTTCGTTTAAAAGACAATACACTTCCTGAGGGGAATATAATAACAAAATGTAATGAGACTAAAACAGACGAACACATGAACAGATTAAAAACAACACAAGCTAAGGAAACTAACGAAACCAATAAAATAAAATAAAATAATAAAAGGGACTAATTAAAACAACGATATATAATAATAATAATAATAATAATAATAATAATAATAATTATTATTATTATGACTTACAACTGACATAAAGATTGTTATATTAATCGACGAGTTATCCAATTGAATCAAGAGAGATAACTCTTATACACAATAATTGGTTAATGTTCAATGATCTTCTCTTGGAATGGAATACCAGTTTGCTGAGAACAGTACACATAACACTGTTTATATAACAATTGTATTTTTCAGTGAAACAAAATACACGAAAACTCTTTCAGCAAGACCATGGCCTTCAGAAGAATATGGGGTAGATACTCATCTTTCATGATTGTGTTTTATCTGTGTTTGTTGGTGAACGCTATAGGCGGGATACCTTAATTTATTATTATTATTATTATTATTTTTTTTTTTTACTACTTGCTTGTGATCAAGCGCGGTCCTTCTCTAGACTAGTGTCTGTGCCAAGACTGTTAGATGAATGTGGTATAATTATAGAAGACAATGGTACCAGTCAAACTGTTGGCGAGCGCTCATCCTCCTAAACATGTTACTAAAGCAACAGTCTCGAGTAAAATGTTATTAATTAACCATTCAGAATAGATGATTCAAAGTCCTATTCTTACTGCTGCACGTCATTCTTCAATACCCTAAAGCTATAGGCCTACTCACCGATCTAGATCACAGACAGACAGATGGACAGACAGACAGACAGAAAGACAAACAAGTCTCTTCGAATTATAGTGGAATAAAATGCAGCATATACATACAATCAACATAAATAATAAAATTGTAATGAGCCACTCTATACTATAAGTAAAGAGACTATTCGCTAAAAGAAGAAGAAAAAATCTGACAAAAAACAACAAACCGATATGGTACAGTTAAAACAATGGCAGCACAAATAAAACAATAAGATATATACAGTTAAAATATTATACATAATTATGTATTATTCCATAGCTGTGGTATGATGTTATAAGATTGTGAAACCCGATTGCAGCTTTAAACAATTATTTCTATGATTTCTATTTGTATGTAAAAAAAAAAAAAAACGATTTAATGAAAAGTGCGCATAGAAAAAGCGCGCATAGAAAAAGCGCGCATAAAAAGGTCTTAATTTAATGTACTGTTAATTGCAGAAAGTGCTGGTGCAAGAAATGTGTGCTAAAAGGAACAATGAGACACAGTGTCAGCAATTTCAAGATTATACCCATCAACAACTGTCGTAAGTATACTTATCATGCAACCATGCTTCCTATTGACCTGAAAACCCCTACCTGATAATTCGAAATGTTATCATGTCACTAGGAAGTGTTATCATGTCACTAGAAAATTAGTTGTGCGCATAACGAATATTTGCTCAATTTTCAGGTAGATTGTTTTCCCATTTTTCAAACATCCATTTACAGCAATAATTGTTGAACTGCATAAATAAATATAACATTTACACTTCCTGCAACATCAAGTTAACTCTTATTTTTCAATTCTCCATTATTCGCTCCCATTCGGAAATAGCCAGCGTTTTTAATTAAACATTTTGAAACAAAAACGCAAGTGGCTTCCTGCGAGTGCGAATAATTTTAACATGCTCATATACCACTAGAGGTGGCTTCCTGTAAAGATTGTTTACATTGCGAGCTGCGTCTGACGTCACAGTCACTAGCCGCCAGTGATGTAGATCTTCAGGTCACACATAAACCTGAGTTTATTTTCACAGAGAAAAAGTAAAAAAGATGAATTGTGACACAACAGAGGTTGAAATATAATCAAAGTATTCTATTTAAAATTTGGAAACTCATAACTTTTAGACTGGCAATGCCATTCCCAAGATGCTTTTGGGCACCTGCTATTGTCCGACTTCCGGAAGTAGTTTCTACACGATAAAACTAATAGTTTTTATACCGCTTTTGACTGAAACATATTACAAAACTAAAACTTGAAAGGGGTTGCATGATAAAAAATATATCAGGTTACTACGTTTTGATATCGTGGTTATTGTGCTCGGTTCGATAATGGTGTAACAGGCTCGCTAAAGCTCGCTTGTTACACCATTATCTAAACCTTGCCAAATAACCACGATATCAAAACGTAGTAACCTGATATTCTATATTTATCAACAAAAAACAGGTTGTGTACTGCCACTAATAACTGACAAGTGGTGTGAACAGTGTATTTCAATACTAAACTCACGAACAACTGTCGTAAGTACAATTATCAACATAAGCAGGTTGTGTACTGCCACTAATAACTGACAAGTGGTGTGAACAGTGTATTTCAATACTAAACTCACGAACAACTGTCTTAAGTACAATTATCAACATAAGCAGGTTGCGTACTTCACCGATAATGGGGGCGGGACGTAGCCCAATGGAAAAAAGTGCTTGCCTGGTGCAAAGTCGGTTTAGGATCGATCCTCGTCGGTGGGACCTTTGGGGGTAATTCTCTTTCGAAGCATTGCTCAGCTGGTGCAATAAAGGCAGTTATATCCTGTCTGTGGAAGATGCATATTAAATATCTCTTGCTGCTAGTCGAAAGAGTAGGACTTGGCGGTAGCGGGTTTCCTCTCCCATAATCTGTATGGTCCTTAACATATGTCCGACGCCTTATAACCATAACTAAAATGTGTTGCGCCGTTTAATAAAGCATTTCTATTATTTCTTCATTCTTAAAGGTCCACAATCATGACACATTATTAACACACAGTATATAAACAAAATACATAAAGATTACATTATTAACCATAAAAAACAAAAATACCACCCCAATTATTAATAAAGCGACTTTTTGTAAAACGCTCGGAGAAAAAACACTGATCCGGTCGATTTGACCCGCATCTGACCTGTGACGTAGCATCAGGTGAATTCCACTCATTCATTCGTAGATTAGCATGGCGACAGCATGTAATGATTCTTCGGAAAATAACTCATTCTTATCGGACGTTAGTTTGGACATTTCGGATTTGTCTATTTATTCTAATGCTACCTCGACTGGTGAGGAAGAAGGAGAAAATCCGTTAGGGGTACTTCCCTATCAGTTTGAACCGTAGTACACCGACGATGATCCGTCGAGCCAAATACGGTCAGCCTATTTGCAACTCGGAGCCCGGACGTCGCCCGGTGACAAAAACACAACCGAGGTGTAGGCCTACATTGTTCATATTTGGCACAAAGATGCACCTCAACACGATGCATTTATATATGTTACCCCTGCGCGTGCTGTAACCTCACCGTGGTGCAGGGGTGTAACATTATTTTTGAGAATGGCCAATACAGCACAAAATTGAAGTTTTGAGTAAAAGTCAGTATCTATCTGTGATATTTGTGTTTTTGCACAGTTCTTTACACTGTGTTTTTGTTTAAATCTTGAATTTTTATATTGATGTTGATCATCACTTTATTTGTTTGCATTACCATAGTTTGACACCCAATAGCCGATGTATTTTTCGTGCTGGGGTGTCGTTAAACATTCATTCATTCATTCATTCCCAATAGCCGATGTATTTTTCGTGCTGGGGTGTCGTTAAACATTCATTCATTCATTCATTCATTCATTAGGAAAAATATTTCTTTTTAGAAAAAATACTAATTAATATTAACTGATGACTGAATAGCATTTAAATAATTAATGTATTGCAATTATTATTAAAAACAACAAATACACGTACATACATTAAATATGTTTTTAAAAAACATCATTAAATATATTAAACAAGGCGCATTCATCGTCAGTCTAATCATTACTTGGTTTCAGACATCTACGATTGGTACCTGTTTCGTTTACAAAATATGAAAATAACAGATTTTATTGTTCGAAGTTAATCCTTTAATTGGTTAACTAAACGCTTATTTGCAAAAGCAATACTTGTCTACATATTTCGCAGACATCAGTAGCTCGGACAGCATGTGACACAATCGGCACACTACGAGATCAAGGAATGTGTGTGTACTGCCAATATGCTACGGTATCTGTGATTATGTAATGTCATTGTAAAGAGATGTTTTCAGACGTCGGATGCACGTTTGTTCCTAATTTGCTCTGTCGGTGTGTCGGTGTGAACTCCGTTGTAATGAACAGAATAACACTGATGTACGTTTGTTCCCGACAATTTGTGGTCGGAGGGTGTAAATGTCACAGTAACGACGGCCGCTGTAACGAGGTCTGACTGTATATGTTAAAACAATAAATGTAGGAATTTTTTTGTTGTTGAAAAAATCGCATTAACATTCGGTAGGCCTATCTGTTTTTGTTTTTGGGCGATGTTCGGGATATCGTTATCTCTAGCCACCTCTAGTGGTATATGAGCATGTTAAAATTATTCGCACTCGCATGAAAAATGCGATTTTTTTCTAAAAATATTTTTCCGACATTTTTTTTTTTAACATATATAAATGCATCGTGTTGAGGTGTATCTTTGTGCCAAATATGAACAATGTACACATTAGCATTAACATTCGGGCTTTGTTTTTGTCTTCGGGCGACGTTCGGGCTCCGGGCTGCAAATAGGCTGAACAGGGGGATACAGGCTTGGAACAGACAAGTTCTTTAACAAAAGTTTCGGTGCCATTCCCATCGACCATCTTAGATAATTGTCGTAATCCCCAGGTGTGAAGTGGTCACTGCAAATCGAATCCCATCTTGACGGTCCTTTCCAATACGCACGTGTTTGGTTTAAGAACTACTTCCGTGCAAACAATGTCGGTTTGTCTTTCGGAAAAATATGCAAACTTCTTTTGCCTTTAACTGCAACTTTTGTACATCCATACAACGAACAAGGGTTTCACATTTGAAAGATATCTTCAAAATAATATTCCAAACATACAATTCAATTCAATAGAATAACATTTTCGCGTTTTAAAAATACACGTGTTCCACTTCCATGTAAAATGACCGAAAGGCTGCGAATGTTATGCCGGTTAGCGCGTCACGGGGTCACGTGACTTGACTCTTGGAGTTCAGAGGCTTTTTGGCAAGCGATGAAAAAAACGCGACTTTTTATTGCGAATATATTAAAAACGGGTACATTTTAAATTTTTTATTTTATTGATACTTCATATTTATTGTAAAAGGTATACGTAGTTACCAAACAATAGTGAATTACGTTTTTGATAAATGTAGACCTTTAAGTTAATAATTATCGTATCACTGGCAACCATTTAATTCAAGACCACGCCCACCTTTAGTTGTCATAAATATGTCTATCAATTTCAAGATTATATTTATTAACAATTAACGTAAGTAGTGTTGTAGGCAGGTTTTTTCAGACACACGTCATCTGTTTAAAATACGAGTAAACCAATTTTTCTATTGATATTGACATTAGTGTACTGGTTTAACATTTTACATTTCCCAAACCTGCGCTATTTCATTAGCGCTCGATAACTATTTTGAAACACAAAGAACTATTTTACATATATGTGTACTAAACCCAGTTCCAAAACACTCAAGGACTATTTTGAACCATATTAATTCATAAGACTCGAAGAACGACTATTTTAGTTATATTAACTTAATTAGGCACCAAAAGAAAACTATTTTAGAATGCAGCAGAATGAGCGACGTTTATGTGATGCACAATACAGACTTGTATGCAGAGCACGACCGGACAATTTCATCAAGGTGTCACGTTCATATAGCTTGGCTTTGGCGTTAAATTATGAATTCCCCGCTGGATTCAGATAAGGGATGTCATTTGACAGGCGTGAAATTATCCTTTACAAGAAGAATGCAACGAAATAAATCGACCCAACTGTACACACAAATTGGTGAGGGGTTGGGTTGGGGTTTTTTGTTTGTGATTTTATAAAAAAAACTGATTACAAGATCACACAAAATATTTTATAAATATATAGAGAATAATACATGAGTGGCCGTTAGATACCATTTATCTCACAACGAGTTGTTTTAAAAGTGTCTAACGAGCGAAAGCGAGTTTGATACGTTTTTAAACAACGAGTTGTGAGATAAATGGTATCTAACGGATACGAAAATATTATTCTATTTCTTACATATCCTCAAAAAAACCCCAACAGGTTTGAAGCAAATTTTAACATCTTTTTCGACTAAAAGTTGCACTTGTAGCGAACTTACGCGTCACATACACATGGTTGTCAGGTTAACTATACGTCACAGTGTAATCTAGTTCCACCGTGTTGTTTTTCATTGGCAAGCATGGCACTGGTGACCTGGTCATCATCTAGGAGCAGCCAATCGTATGTCTTGATAATGCATGGTGTTCTCACCAACGGGAGGGGGGGGGGGGGGGGACGTAGCCCAGTGGTAAAGCGTTCGCTTGATGCGCAGTTGATCTGGGATCGATCCTCGTCGGTGGACCCATTGGTCTATTTCTCATTCCAGCCAGTGCTCCACAACTGGTGTAACAAAGGCCGTGGTATGTACTATCCTGTCTGTGGGATGGTGCATATAAAAAATCCCTTACTGCTACTTACTACTTACACCCCCCCCCCCCCCTCCCATAGACCAAGATTTTCTGGGTTATTTATGCTTCATGCGTGCTTATAGATGACCTATAAGAGACTATTTTGACACTATTATTTTGGGTGGATTATGAAATGACGAAATAAATGTCATCGGTCTCATTATTAATCAATTTAACAGTAAATAATAATCAGTTCAGATATAACCAATGTTATTTTATACTTCTCTTTGAGGGTATTATTGATAAGCCTACGGTATATGAAATATTTACCCATCCCTTCAACTCGTCATTATCGCCAGTAGCATTGAAGAGCAAAATTACGCGAAAAAAGAGAGACGGCAATACACGACGCAAAACTATGTTAAAAGTTATCACTATAACATAATTTGCATTCATTTCATTTTGATTTTGTGTTAACTGGAGATTTACTATTTGTTTTCACACCAGCTTGTGACATGACACACAAGTGTTATTTAGACTCGGATCTAATATCATTTGTGAAAGTCTGTGTACCATACACTTAGGGCATCACGATTAACAGTCAAGTCAGCTTTAAAAGTATACGTCGTAGGTAAACCTATTCTTGGCTCTCTCTGTGTCTCTCTATCTGTCTCCTTCTCTCTCCCTCTGTTTGTCTCTCTCTCTCTCTCTCTCTCTCTCTCTCTCTCTCTCTCTCTCTCTCTCTCTCTCTCTCTCGCGCTGTGTGCGCGTGCGTGTGTGTATCCGTGTATGCGTGTTACTAAATACATAAATTGTTATACAAAAATAAAATAGTTTCCACCTTTGTGTAATTTTTGACAGGAAAGATTTTGTAAAGCTGAGCATATACTTTGAAGATTTGAACTACGAAAACATCACAGAAGTAATAGACTATGAGGTAAGGCCCGACGAGACAGATAGTGTCTGAGACTAACACTTTACAAACTGTGAGGTGAGACCCGACAAGAAAGATAGTAAACGTTTTTTTTATTTAACGACGCCACTAGAGTACATTGATTTTTTTTATCTTATCATCGGCTATTGGACGTCAAACATATGGTGATTCTGACACTGTTTTTTTTAGAGGAAACCCGCTGTCGCCACATATGCTACTCTTTTACGACAGGCAGCAAGGGATCTTTTATTTGTGCTTCTCACAGGCAGGATAGCACAAACCATGGCCTTTGTTGAACCAGTTATGGATCACTGGTCGGTGCAATTGGTTTACATCTACCCAATGAGCCTTGCGGAGCACTCACTCAGGGTTTGGAGTCGGTATCTAGATTAAAAATCCCATGCCTCGACTGAGATCCGAACCCAGTACCTACCAGCCTGTAGACCGATGACCTAACCACGACGCCACCGAGGCCGGTAGACAGATAGTGTCTGAGACTAACATCTAACTCTAAAGTTTTATAAGCAAGGGCCCAGTTACCCACCATAACAAGAAACGCACACAAAAAAATAATAATAACAAAATAAAATAAAAACCAAACCAAACAAAAAAAACAACAACAACCAATAAAAGAAGAAATATCCCAAACCAAGATACCCCCCCCCCCCCCCCCCCCCATAAAACAACCACCCCCAACACCCCAAAAACCCCAACAACAACAAACAACCCAACAACAATAAACACCCCCATCCCAAAAGAACAAAAGAAAACCCCTAACAAAACAACAACAAACCACAACAGAAACAAAACTCACTCCAAGCAGCTATTAACATGTCCTCACAGTAAGGATAACTGTAAAACCCAAACAGCTATTAACATGTCCTCACAGTAAGGATAACTGTAAAACCCAAACAGTATATAGTCCTACACGTTAAATTGTGCAACACACGCTCAGTGTCTTCACGTTTGGTTTGGTAATAACTGAATCTATAAAATACACTGCTCTTGTAGGTGTTATTTGTGTTTTCAGTTATCCCAGTTCCTGTCTGATATCGGAGGAACAATCGGTCTGTGGATCGGCTTGTCTGTCCTCAGTCTGTGCGAAGTGGGACAGCTGCTTCTCGAAATCACCCTCTACTTCTGTAACTGCAAAGGAAAAAAGAAACCACGCAAAAATGATTCAAGAAACCACAAATAATCGTCTCTCAGAATATTTACAAAATGGTGCAGGCAAAATTATATGTTTACCGTGTAGTCACAATATTTATTGTAAAAATTAACAAACAACAATACAAAACATGATCAGTATAATATATCCATCTATGACCAATACATGTTAACAGGAAGGGTCAGTGTTAATTATTCTTTTAGGTTAATAGTCGCTGTAATGGCTAATCTCTCGTCGAAAGAGACAGTGAGGCAGACAGAGAGAAAGAAAAAGGCAGAAAACATATAGAGGGGTGTGGGGGAGGGCAGGCGTCCGCATGTTATGTACAGCCATAAAATTGTACATACCCGTGTATTTTGTATTGGCTCATTTCGCTTATGACGTAATAATAAACGGATTCTATATGACGCCCAGTAATTTTATTATTGTAAACAAAGGTCTCACTACACAGATCACTTCCGGGTGAGAGTTCATTCATCACGGTCCACTATAGTTCCTAATTGTGACACGTTATGGTTCACATATTCACTTCTAGGAAATGGTGTAGAATTAAAACAATATTTATGTTTAATGGTAAGCCTTCTGGCTGTATTTTACCCATGTTATTTTGTAAAATTGTGCATCGACCTTTTGGGACATGGGTGTATAGCGCAAGAGACAGCCGGAGTGAATCAGTTAATGAACCACCTGTTCGGACCGGTACTACAGCCAGATGCGGTCATATAGCAAAAAATTTTGGAGTGAAAATAAATGCTTATATAATGTATGTTCGCAATGATGTATGTTATTAGTGCCAATGAGAACCCGTTCTATTGGCAATCTTCGTTTGAAGTTGGGCAATTTAACATGGGTTTCAATGGCAGATGACATCAGTGTAGTGAGACCAAACCACATAGTAATCTGTTAGTGTCGGAGCTAGGACACGAATGAGTGAGAAAAGTGTTTCATGTACAAACATTTGTCATAATTAATTTTACTTGCTGTATGCCGAAAATTGCATCCAGGGCATCTGGTTTTCCCGGGAACCTTTAACCCATACGTTATAGCAGCTTCTCAGAAGACTGAATACACCAGTCAGTAATCTATTAGTAGGAACATTTTACGTTATGGAGAACTGTTTTGTTTTATTAGTATTATATCACTTAAAGCTGTAAAAGATATACCATCTGTTTATAACCATAAACAGAGAAAAAGTTTAAAATGTGATTTGTTTAACGACACCACTAGAACACACTGATTAATTAATCATCGGCTATTGGATGTCAAACATTTGGTAATTATGACTTGTAGTCACATTTTTCTATTAGCAGCAAGGTATCTTTTATATGCTTTTCCCACAGACAGGAAAGCACATACCACAACTTTTGACCAGTTGTAGTACACTGGTTGGAACGAGAAAAACCCCAATCAGCTGAATAGATCCAGCAAGGTGATTTGATCCTATGTCGCAAGCATCTCAAGCGACTGAGCTAAATCCCGCCCTTATAAATAAAGAAAGAAAGAAAGGAAAGAAAGAAATAAGGAAATATATATGTCAATAAATAATATAATTTTTAACATAGTTTGTTATTATTATTATATCACTGACTACTATACAAAGCACAGAATCAGTGTGTATGTATGTATGTATGTATGTATGTATGTATATATGTATGTGTATTTATTACATACCCATTAAATCTTACTATATAAATACAGCTCTGAATACAAGAATTGAATACAACTTCCCGTATTCAACTCAACTGCCGGAACTATACCGTATTCAACGCTACTATTTATAGCACATAGTTACCGGGAATGCCCTTCGCGATATGTAAACAAAGTTAGGGCTTGGTTTATTTAAAATGTTATTTTGTGGAAAATTTGTACTGAAAACAGACGAAAACGGTGACAAATATTTACAATTTAATGAGCGCGATACCAAAACTTGAGACGGGAACACTATTAACCAACGAGCTTTTAATCCACGATAGTTAAGGTCGATGACAGTCACTTTTTGGACCCTTGTTTTGGCTTCGTTACATCGTACACAATTCTTATTCTTTTTCAATAAATAAAACATCTCCAACTGTAATTTTGTGATATGATATATTTGACAAAAGGTACATTTTATTTCTTTCATCTTTCAAAACTTCAAATTAATATTTTGTCCAGAATTATGAAAAATATGAAAAAGTACCGACCTGTAAACCGTGTTGTCTGCTTGTTATAGGAATTTGACAGGGGTCAAGGTTAGTAGACTAGTTTTTATTTTAATGTGGCGCAGCATTGTAATAATACAGCTAATTTTGAATTTAAATGACGTCAGTATTCCAATGCCGTCGCTTTGCATCTCCTTACAATAACCATAAACTGGGTACATGACGTTTCCTTTTTGGAAAAATTCCAATGTAAAATTGCTATTGAATTTTTTTTTTCTTAATATTACTAATGCACCTGGATGTCTTTGAACAAAATCTTGTGATTAAAAAATTGCACCTTTTACGAAATATGGATTTCTAGTGAAATTACGGTAAGATATGCTATATATATTGTGTACGAAGCCAAAACAAGGGTGCGAAAAGTGACTGTCGTCGACTTTAGCAACAATGCCGTCTCCTCACGTAGAAAACTTGAATGAACTGTCAACCGGATTATTCAGTGGAGCGATGATTTATGGAGGCACATTTAATATAAATTTAAACTTTTCAGGAACGAATAATTCCATGAACATCAATAAAAGAAAACACACCGATGACGACTCAGACACTGAGTGAACAATTCTTGACATTTTTCTTCGTTGATAAAACTGGCACGCTGAAGGTTTTCTGACGTATTACGAGCAAATTAAATATTATATTGTTCGTGAATTTTAGCCATTACATTGTCTTTAAAAGGCATTTCAAACAATATCATTAAAATTATAGGTAACTTTTCACTCGTTCTTTCTTATTTCTGTTTATTGTTTAAATAGAACTATATTCCTATGTGTAATAATTGGTGGTTCTTCGGTCCGCGTAGTAACACAGCTGACCTAGTTGTGTAAATTTAGAAATCCCTATCATTAGCTAGCAGTGTTACAATTTCTAAATTATTATTTGGAAAAAAAAATCCAATTTAGGGTATGTAATAAATACAAAACTACAGATATGTGGTTTTCTGATTTCTGTATTCCACTCGTGTATTTCCTGCCGGAAACCCCTCTGCCTGCGGCATCGGGGGTTTCCTGCAGAAAATACACTCGTGGAATACAGAAATCAGAAAACCACATATATGTAGTTTGGTCTATATGTATGTATGTATGTATGTATGTATGTATGTATATGTATGTATGTATGTATGTATATATGTAGGTATCACACATAATATCTTACATTTTCAATGCAATCAAAGTATGTGCTATTTTTCAGATCACATATTTTAAGAATTTGATAACTTTGCAAATTAGATGTATATTAATCAAGGTCCCACAGGGAAAGCCTTTTTTGATACTATGGAATTTACTATAAGTTATTTATTTCTGAGCTGATTGTTTTGTAACTTGCACGCACAAATAGTATTTGTTTGTTATTTCCAAAACACTTTTACTTTTCTTCTTACGTCATACCAAACTGAAATTATTAACAAAAACACTTTTGTAGAAGGATATGGGACGGACTATAGGTTTATTGACATTTAAGCAAACGTACTAGGGTGGCACTCTATAATTGACGTATGCATTCACAGTAATCAAACAAAAACATTTCAATAGCAATTTGACACTGAAAGCTGTCTAGCGTTCAGAAAACAACACAGGTTTAGCACTAATTTATTTTGATGTAAGGACATCCAAAATGACGTCATTCGAGTTTGTCGTCATTTCCATTCAAAAAGGCACCGCGCTACATATTCTTACGTCATTTCAATATCTAGTAATGGCAGACTGGAATTAAAGTTGCGTGTACAGTTTACAAAAACACGTTGTATTAAGCTTGAGATAAAGAGATTATTACCCTCCAGAGGCTCGCATAATACACTTTTTATTTCTAATATATGATAAGACGATATCGAAAAACACTCTGGTAATAACCTCTATATAATAATGTGTGTGTGTGTGTGTGTGTGTGTGTGGTCCTCTATAATTATGACACTTTCTGTAATTTCCTTGACACTAAAACTACCTGTATCTTTCTTTATTATTTGGGGGCGAGACGTGGCCCAGTGGTAAAGCATTCGCTCGATACGTGGTCGGACCAAGATCGATCCCCGTCGGTGGACCCATTGGGCTATTTCTCATTCCAGCCAGTGCTCCACAACTGGTGTAACAAAGGCCGTGGTATGTACTATCCTGTCTGTGGGATGGTGCATATAAAAGATCCCTTGCTGCTAATCGAAAAGAGTAGCCCATGAAGTGGCGACAGCGGGTTTCCTCCCTTAATATCTGTGTGGTCCTTAACCATATGTCCGACGCCATATAACCGTAAATAAAATGTGTTGAGTGCGTCGTTAAATAAAACATTTCTTTCTTTTTTTTCTTTTTTTCTTTTTAAACCATAGGTGGGAATATAGAATGCCATGGGATGGTATGCATAAATCTCAGCTAAAGATTCACAAAGAACTGGTCTACTACCTGTGTTGATCGTGCAAATACTAGTGGGGCAGATAACGCAAACATTGTGCAATTTTGATTAAAAGCATGAAACTTTGCACATATATACCTTGGCCCATTATAAGCAGTTTTGTATATAGACCCAAGTCAGCAGCGCCCCCTTGTGGCCAGGAAGGATCTACAAATACCCCCACCCCCTTTTAGTTGGGCGACTAAAAACAAAGTGTGCACCTTTGGTTAAAAGCATGAAACTTGGCAAATACTTACCTCGACCTATTACAGTCATATTAAGATATGGTCAGCAGTGCCCCTTGTTGGACATGGATGATCTATAAACGCCCTCCCCCTTCCGTGTTGGGATTCTGAATAACTTGCAAGTACCTGCATTCAAATGCACGATTCCTGGACTGGCTGACACTCTACACAACAGTAAGTTGTAGTCCAGTGGGTTTCAGCACATTGCGGTATTGCAGGGAATGAACATACTGACAGGCTGGCAAAGGAGGGAAGCATAATGGAACAGCCAAATTATCCAATCTCCTTCAGAGAGACAAACGCCATACTTAAGAGAAAGTTCCGATGCACCCACACTACAACTAAGGATCCAATCCATCATCTGGAGAGATACCAAGAGACAACCATTTTCAGGCTAAGAACTGGTCACTGCCATCTCAGATCCCATTGTACCGCCTGAAACTGGCAGACACTGATGAATGTCCATGTCAAACAGGACCACAGTCCCCAGAGCACAACCTGCAATTCTGCCCCCTTTACGATGAAGCCAGGATAAAGCACTGGCCGAACGGAGCAACACTGGTTGTCAAGCTTTGGGGTTTTTATCACCACAACCGGACTCCAAATCTAAAGCATGATCAACTATAGCTTAAACGCAAAGGAGGAAGAAGAAGAAGAAAATGCATGGTTCTGACCCATTGTTAATGCTACATCAATTCTAAATGTACTTCTGAATATCTGAGATGCATGCAGGGAGAGGTTATGGGGGTTATAATACGGGTGAGCAATATTTTGGCGATGTAAATCGACTAAACCTCAGCACAGAAAGATCCTTGCAAAGTACAAATAAGGCGATTAGCAGTGCAGATCACAACAGGAGAAGCGTTGAGAAAGATTAGGAATGGTTAAAAAGGCCTTGTGTATTATATTATAGATTCAAGATTAAAAGGCAAAGTGTTATGAATATGGCATCCTAGGTGGGTGGAATAGTTTCCACTGTCTTCCCCTTTTGGTAGTACAACACCTTCTTTGCTCTGTCAACACATTCCAGGTTACTAGTATTAATCCCACCCCGACTCGTTTTACATTTCCAAAGGAATCAAAAGTAGTGTCACATCCTGTGAAGATGTGGAAGAGAGGCAGGACCAATGATTTCTCTTTACCCAGGATATCATATATATCATAGTGTCTGCTTTTCCGAACACCTTACCTCGTGTTTCTTTTGAATTCATTGTTGCTGCACGTGATATATATGTCCCATACCACCGCTCCACTAAAAGGGTGTGAGGAATATTTGTAGGTCCTCCCTGGCCGCCAGGGGGGCATTGCTAACTTGGGTCCATATATAAAACTGCTTATAATGTGTCAAGGTATATATGTGCAAAGTTTCATGCTTTTAATCAAACGTGCACAATGTTTGTGTTATCTGCCCCACTAGTATTAATGTGAAACCCTCGGCCTGTTCATTTGCACGATCAGCATAGGCAGCAGACCACAGTTATTTGTGAATCTTCAGCTGAGATTTATGCATACCAGCCCATGGCATTCTATATTCCCATCTATGCCCACGCAAAGAGGGTGGGGGACATTTGTATATCCTTCCTGGCCACCAGTGGGCGCTCCTAATTTGGGTTCATATCTGAATTTGTAATGGGTCAAGGTATATATGCGCCATGTTTCATGCTTTTAACCAAAAGTACACAATTCAATCAAAAAGTGGGTGTTATCTGCCCCACTATACAGACAGCAATGAGTTAATATCGGCTTCATTGTTGAGGAGTTAATCCCGTCAGACTCCATTCTCCTGTCTCCTAGAACCAGCCGGAATGACTAGAATTGTTTTGTTAGCAAACTAATCAAACTGTGCCTGGAGTATGAAGTAATTACGTGTTTAAGCGACATACACGATTGTGTTCACAGTGCATGGATGTCTGAGAATAATAAGCGGCACAATACTGAAATCTCACCAACATATTAATGTCCACCAAGGTCAACAACTCCGCCAATAGAGAACAATTTGGTAACAAACAAGTGGTTATTTAACAGTTACATGGAGTCAGATGGGTTGGGTTGTTTACAGTTACTGGAATTTGAAGGTTTTTCTAGAATTAGACGAACACAAGATCAACATTATCATACAATTGTACTTTATAACTCAGCCCCCCCCCCCCCAAAAAAAAAGACAAAAGAAGAAACAGAAAAAAGGAACAAACAAAAAACAAACGAAACAAAAAACCAAAACAAAATAAAGGTTAAAGTTTGATTTGTTTTATGACACCACTAGAGCACGCTGATTTATTAATTATCAGCTATTGGATGTCAAACATTTAGTAATTTTGACCTGTAGTCTTAGAGAACAAACCCGCTACACATGTTTCCTTAGTAGCAAGGGATCTTTTATGTGCACCATCCTACAGACAGGATAGCACAGACCAATGCCTTTGATATGCCATTCTTGGTACACTGGCTGGAACGACTATGTCTGTATGTATACGCGTGTGTGTGTGTGTGTGTGAGTGTGTGTGTACATACGTACACATATATATATATATATATATATATATATATATATATATAAATATAGATATAGATATAGATAGATAGGTGCCATACGAAACACGAGTTTGGGATTTTTTTTAATTTCCCAAGCGAGGAGTGTGTGTTATATACTGAGTTTGTTCACCCGAATTTAGAAGTTAGAATGCGCTCACCCTATAAATAAAAAGTAAATTCGTTAGTGCCTAAAATGTAGTTTGTTCTGTCTGGTCCCATTCCCTTTTGAAATCAGAAAATCCGCATGATAGTTTTCCAACCTGTTTTTCTTTGTTCTTCTTTTTTTTCCTATTTTGCTATGGTTTGCTTTTTGTTTTTATTTTTGAAGGGTTTGGAGGGTAATCTGCTGGTTTTCAGTTCATTTGTTTTCTTTGCAAAACTAACGTCAGTCATTAGAAACAGTGTTTCTAGGAATAGAAATATCATTTTATTTCGTCGAAATATTTCTTGACACACAATACAATTCAATACAGTAAAACGAAATACGATCTTTATTGCAACGTCTATATGTTCACATTGGTCATGGGTAAATGTTACCAGGAAAACACAAACATATACGAACTATATAGTTATACCTACAACAGAGATGAAACAGGATGATAACATAAAATATAAATGCACTATATTAAACACACACGCACACACACACAAACAAACACAAACATCGCACTCACACATACATTTGATTCGATATAAAATGTATAAATAGGCAGAAAATGTGTTACTTATCCAATAGGTCTCAGGCGCGGATCCAAACAAAGGCTGCTGGGAAACGTATCCGCCACTGAAATTCGAAGTGGCCCGAATAAAAAACAGTGTTTAGCAAGCCCCCAGGATATGGACAGGCCAATACATGTACTGTTATGGCTAATTCAACTGTCCATTGAACAAAACAAATATAACATGCATTTTGTGGCCGTTATAGCATGTTTAAGAAGGAAATGCATTGGAAATGCATTGGACGGAATTTATGGTGACCGTTATATACAAGTCCAGTCTCGACTGTATTTATGTATGCGCGCGCGTGTGTCCGTGACCTTATATATATATATATATATATATATATATATATATATATATATATATATATTGACGTGTGTATGTGTGTGTCTGTGTGTGTGTGTGTATGTATGTGTCTGTGTGTGTGTGTGTGTGTGTGTGTGTGTGTGTAAGGGCTGGTGTTCGGCAGTTGAGACATTTTTGGCTTCTACACACTTCGTCACTTCATCTAAAACCATGAAAACATTAACCAGTATTAGGCCTAATACATCTGTAAAGTAATCTGGATATGAACTGATGGATTTGAATTCATGATCAGTTTCAAGGACACACAGCAGGCACACTCCATCTAGAGTTAGAGAACCTTTCACGAGTAGGCTATATGGTAGTGCACGGCGAATTAACTATCATGGGCAGATTTAGAGCCAAAAGTCGACCGGTCACCAGCCATCGTCCTTTCGCATCCGACATTGTTCGCATTCTCACTTGTTCATATTCAATACCAATATTACAATCAGCTTATGCACTGTACCTTCCCTCCCCATTTCGCAGCGTGTGCCTCTCCCTGTCTCTGACATGCAAAGAAACCATTCAGCTAGACCTCTTGTAGAAAGCAAGTCGGGAAGAAAAGAAAGAAATGTTTTATTTAACGACGCACTCAACACATTTTATTTACGGTTATATGGCGTCAGACATATGGTTAAGGACCACACAGATATTGAGAGAGGAAACCCGCTGTCGCCACTTCATGGGTTACTCTTTTCGATTAGTAGCAAGGGGGTCTTTTATATACACTATCCCACAAACAGGGTAGTACATACCACGGTCTTTGATATATCAATCGTGGTGCACTGGCTGGAACCAGAAATAGCCCAATGGGCCCACCAACGGGGATCGATCCCAGGCCGACCACGCATCGAGCGAACGCTTTACCACTGGGCTACGTCCCGCCCAAAGCAAGTAGGAAGTATATGTCAAATATTGAGCAATTCATGAGAAAAAAACCCGTCCTACATTTTGAAATTAAATATCGGGAAAAGTATGCACCACAAAATATAGAAAACCAGTTTATTATGTTTCGTGATTTCCATTCCAATACATAGCTTACTTAATGTCAGCAAATGCACTATCATATGTACTGTCGATTGCCCGACCATCATCTACCACAGCCCAGTATTTCTTTACATCTGTGAGTTTCCCGACTCAACCTTTTGTACATTTCAAAATGGGTTCTCCACATCTCTGAAACTGTCACATTTCAACAAATTCTAGTTATACAAGGTACTACTCTATTTGTTATTTTCAACGTACCAATTATGAACGACAGTTTTTATGCAAAACTAGGATAGTCAAAGACTTGAGTGTTAAAAGTGATCGTGGTAAGTATCTCCAGGAATTTTTCCTGTCCTGGACGGAAGAGATAGCGGTAACCGGAACGTGCGCCCTGGGAGCCGTGCACTATAACAGCTTGCTCCGAATGTGTACGTTAAACCACACTTGAACTTAAACTTGCTGGAGGGATTTCCCCATTAGCTCAATTGTCAGAGCACTGGACTCGTACACAGAGATTCCCTTCAACGGAGGTTAATTATGTGAAAGACTAACACTATTTTGTAATGTTATTAGATATTGTTTCTCATATATATTGGAATGTGAACGCTCCGCACATATTGTGTGTTGCAATGTTGTTCCACCAATGACTCACCCAGGCACTGCAGACTTTGATTTGCATTCGAAAGGCCTCTCATTCAAAGCAGGATCAAATGATTCGCTTGAGTGCTGCTCGGTCATTGCTGGGAGCGTTCTCCGTTTACCTATTAGTCAGAGTGCTGCGATGTTGACTGGGTGATCATGCAGTGGCGTAGGAAGGTGCCAACAAGTGTGTGTGTGTGTGTGTGTGAGGGAGGGGGGGGGGGACACATTTATATTTACACACTTTTACACTATTATAAAGCAAATATAAACAAAAATATGTGGAAAGTGTGTGTGGGGGCATATGCCCCCTTGCCCCCACCCCCCCCCCCTTCTTACGCCAGTGCGGGTGATGTTGGGACTGTGCCCACCACTCATGAACGTAAATAAACGTTTTTTGTGCTACTCTATATAAATAAAGATAGAAATATGGCTTCTGTCTACGCTAAAGACTGTGACCTGCCCAGTAGAGAGAGTGCCCTCCACACTCCAAATATTATTTCTACGGGCCTGCATATCAAAACATTTTCTTGTACCAAAATATACAATATAAATTGGATTCGTTCTCAGCTTGACACATGTTATTTTAATTTTAACAGAAACAGAAAAACGGAGCCTTTGTGTATTTGTATGTGTGTATGCGTGTGTATATGTGTATGTATGTATGTATGTATGTATGTGTGTGTGTGTGTGTATGTCTGTATGTGTGTGTATGTGTGTGTGCATGTGTGCATGTCTGTCTGTCTGTCTCTCTCTCTGTGTGTCTCTGTGTGTGTGTGTTGGAGAGAGAGAGAGAGAGAGAGAGAGAGAGAGAGAGAGAGAGAGAGAGAGAGAGTTTTGTCACACGTTCTTTGCTTTACCTAGTTACATAAATTGCGTGTCTGCACAGAACTCTGGTGATATCTGAGGTTGTAGCCATAACAGGCGTGATTAAACAATTTTCTGATGGAAGCACGCCGAATATTTCCCATACTCATACCCATGTGCTATATGTCAAATTATGACAACAATGTCACGCTTTATTGAGAGAGAGAGAGAGAGAGAGAGAGAGAGAGAGAGAGAGAGAGAGAGAGAGAGAGAGAGAGAGAGGTCGTGAGAGCAGACAGTTGACCAATTTTGTCGTGGCAGATGGTAGTCAGGAATTACATGCAATGTATTAATCAACATACACACCGCAGATATTTTAATACATCTTTGTCTGTAAACAAATGATATATTGACCGTAATTATCATGCAACATGATTTCTGTGACCTGATAACTTCTACATGATAATTCGGAATGTTATTATGTCACTGCCTGATAACACATCCGTTGCTAGAATGATAACCTTGACGTTGTTTTGTTATCAGGTCACTAGGAAATGAGTTGTGCGTATGACGGATATTTGCTAATTTTTCAGGTGGGTAATTTCCTAATTTTTCAAACATCCATTTTCAGCAATAATTGTTAAACTGCATAAACAAATATAGCATTTACACTTCCCGTAACATCAAATTACCTCTTTATTTTTCAATTCTTCATTATTCCCTCCCATTCGGAACTAGTCAGCGTTTTGAATTAAACAGTTGGAAACAAAAAAGCAAATAGCTTCCTGCAAAGAACAGCGTCTAACATCACAGTCACTTGCAGCCAATGATGTAGATCCTCTTCAGGTCACACCTAAACTTGCGTTTATTTTTACAAAAAAAGATACAAAAATTGTAATGGTGTGACACAACAGACTTTGAAATATATTCAAAATATTTTATTGAAAATTTGGAAACGCATAAAATTTGACTGGCTATGCAATTCCCAAGATGCTTTCGAGCACCTGCTATTATCCGACTTCCAATAATAGTTTCTACACGATAAAACTAATAGTTTCTATACCGCCTTTGACTGAAACATATTACAAAAATATAACTTGAAAGGGGTTGCATGATAAAAAAAAATATATCAGGTTACTACGTTTTGATATCGTGGTTATTTCGCTTGGTTCGATAACGGTATAACAGGCTCGCCGAAGCTCGCCTGTTACACCGTTAGCTAACCGTCGCCAAATAACCACGATATCAAAACGTAGTAACCTGATATTCTATATTTATCAAATGGGTTTATGACATGTATATTATGGGTAAGTTATAGTATAAATGATAATACGTTCTCACTGATATTTACTTGTAAAATATAAAATGTGGAGTTTTGAGAGTATAATGGTAAGTTACAATCACACTAAAATTAAAACCGTTTTCTATAATGAATGAATGACTGAATCAATGGATAATAGCACAGACCACTAGCAGACAGCCAAATAATGTGTCCTCTCCTTCACCGATGGAGTACATAAACGATCTTGGCCTAATAGGTTTTTTCCCTATGATGTCATTTGTTCGATCCATCACATAACGCAACGTAACATTTCATACTTTGATGATTGCGTTTAAGGCCAATTTGTTCATGTTAAAGCGGAGGAAAGGTTCGTTTTATCACTATCAGCCAAAGCGCTTTAGACGCCAAAGGTCACACTTGCAAACAATTATCAAAATCACTTACTGTGGCAGCTGAAGCAAATGCATCTTGTTGCATGATCTAACACGAGTCGTATGTTTAGTTTGTCTGTAAAAAAACACCAGTGTTTAAACAGCGGTAAGGAAGCCCGGTTTCGCACTATGCGTAAACCATTCGGTAAATCGATGCTGCATATTTGCGATATATTTTACTTCCACATCAGTAACGACATATTAATGCTTCGCTGCATTTAATAGCTAATACACCTAATTACATTTGATCAATTAACTGTTTTATATTAAATATAAAAAATATATAAAACAATGAAGTACGCGTGTTTTAGAAATAATTATTAAGTTGAAAAATTCTACGGGACTGTTAAGGTACAAGTTTTGTTTAATGTACAGAAAGCGCAATGACGTCTCTAAATGGCGTTTAATTTGAAAATATGAGTCTATTTAGTCATGGTAACAAAATGGGAAACTTGCAGAATACAAATATCCATACCATTACATATGAAATAAAGACAGTACATTTTATGGGTTTATGTTTACTCATTAAAATTAAGGGCCTGTAGATATTTTCGGCATGCTTTTCTAAAAAATAAAATAAAAATAAAATAATACAGCATCTTCCTTTGTAAAACGTCGACATTAAAATGAATGATGTAAACAACAATTTGGAGGCACTTCGACAAGTGACTACTGCTCACTTCTCATTTAGTTCATTCAGTCTGTCTAACATTTTGTAGACATTACTAATAGCCCCTTGCTCATCACAATCTATTTACACAATCTCGCAGCAACATTGGCAAAAGACGTAAATCTATACTGATGAATAAACATAGTTCAATGTAAGACGTCTGTACATATCTTCATAATACTTTTTATTTACCCAAACTGCTCAACCAATAACACTGTATTACTGACTCTACTCAACCCATAACACTGTATTACTGACTCTACTCAACCCATATCACTGCATTACTGACTCTACTCAACCCATAACACTGCATTACTGACTCTACTCAACCCCTAACACTGTATTACTGACTCTACTCAACCCCTAACACTGTATTACTGACTCTACTCAACCCATAACACTGTATTATTGACTCTTAAGTATTTCACAATTTATAGTCCATGGTAAATAAACACTTTTCATCAAGAGTTGAAGGAATGTAAGCCATGTTGAGTATAATATTGACTCACGACTACACGTTTAACACCCAAAAAATATTCTATACCTATATGGGTATAGTGCAACAACAAGTGATAAGTAAGTAAACCGATACCCAACCAAAATTATTGCTGCCGTACAAAACGCAATAGAAATTAGGTCAGTCAAGAAAACGTTACAGTAAAATAGATATTTACGCAGTGTAATTTTTCTTCTTTTGTTATTTTCTGACGAATGTAAACCAAGTAACAGAAATCACAAGTTGGTGATGTAGTTTCTTATTTTCATTTCCAACATGAAACATGATTAACAACATGGTAATACAGATAATAATTATATAGGTCTCAGCTCTTCGGTGAATGACACACAGGTCTCCCGATATATACTCTTCAAAAAGGTAGGGGAACCTATAGGAGTTATCAGGTCACAGGAATCATGGCGAATGAAGGGGCCGTGTCTAACATTTATGTTTTCGGTGGAACCGTCTAATTTTTGCCAACAGCTGTAGAACATCGCTTAAAAGTAAGTTACAGGCGTCAAGTTTCCTACATGATTTATTTGGCTACCGACCGAGTCTCATATCATGATTAGCGAAGAAGTTCGAAATATGAACGAAACAAAGTAAGCACCTCTGGACCAATCAGATTGCCGTAAAGTGCAAAGAAAATTTAATTATTATCATATAACCATTCCCCACAGCTAATATACCTTACAGTTTTAGCAAATGTAAATACTTATTTGAATTCCCCTACTTTTTTTGAAGAGTATAGTTGATATTGCGACTAAAAACCGCAAGGGTCCTCCTTTGGTCTCCCCTTGGGTCTATATATTTTCATGTATAGAAAAAGAATATTTATAAGATACATATGTTTGTTGAGGGTTCTTGATTGCTGTAATTTAGTATCACACTCATTGGTCTGATTGCAAGCCCCTAACTAATGAAAGACTAAGTTATTGCATGATTGTCGGGTGACACGATAATAATTAATTGAATCATACCTGCACGCTAAATATATAAATTTATATTTGAATATACATGTAGTTATAAATATTACACTGTCACAATATTATGACTAACTACATTTTAAAATTTACTCGATTTTTTCTTTATAGCAAGGCAGTTATATCATGTTGCGTTAAGTTACCTCACGCCACACCATATCTCACATCACATCACATTACATCTGACATCACATCACATCACATTACGTAACGTTGCATTACATATAAATGTTTTAGAGAGTGAATGAATGAATGAATACATGAATCAATGAATATTAAAAACTATAATCTCGCATCATAGTCTTATAACATCGTTTATCGATATGAAAGACAAAACAGCTATAAAGTTAGCAAACATGCGCGGTTTTACTATCAACGGAAAGGACGGATTGGTCAACTGCCTTAATACCTCAAACTATTGTCGACAGAAAAACAAACAGCAAAGAAACAAAGAGTGTACTACTGAAACTTTTAGAAGCAACCTGCTTTTTTAGCGTTGAAATGGTAACTAATAAACGTTTACAACATCTATATCAGTTACTACGGCTACAGAATACAGAGAATGGCGTGACACGAAAATAAAACTAATGTGGACGATCTACACTCGGTGATAATACAAATATACTCCATATTGCAGCTTTATGGATGCAACCACGAACCAAACACAAATTTCAATAAAATTCAGGCCCGCAGGAACGACATCTGGAGTGGAGTGGGGGAAAATCTCTAATGGATGTGTGTGTCACAGCCATATTTTAATCTTTATTTATATAGAGTAGGACAAAAACACACCGTACATTTTTGTCCTCGGGTGGGGGGGGGGGGGGGGGGGGGGGGCGGCCACGTGCCTTCCCGCGCCCCGGTTCTGCAATATTTATACGAATAAGTATAAAATACCAGTCTATACAACTGATCAAATAAATTCTATAATTACACAATCTTAAACAGTGTACAGAGTCATGATATATGAACTTATCATGCGTAAATGTCTTTTTGAAATTTATCATGAACAAATATCCTTAAAACTAATAGGTGTTATAAATGACTTTTATAATTGTGATTTAAATACATAATGTTATATGAAGCTTAAAGACTAAAAGCACAACAGGATATTTAAGAAAACAGGACGTTAAGACTCATACATTTTTAGATACTATTGAACTCTCGTGTAACTCATTAGCTCTGTATTTTCAGCATAACAATGTTTGTGTTCGCAGATGACAATATTAGTGCTGACATAAGATAGTTGGTGTTGACTATGTGTAAGATGTGGTGTTAACCAAAGTTTGTCAATATTGGTAAGACTCGCACCTTCCAATCGCCTTTTCCCTAAACGCCAGTGCTTGTCACTATGCTGTTTCATTTCTATTACTGAAGCTTGCCGTGGAATATCCCACTTAAGACTCACCAACAACCCCCACCCCAATAAAACAAGTTACAATTACAGAACTGTGTTATGTGGCATTTTCCTATTTGGATCTGTGTATCCTACAAACCAATCACGTAATGCAGTAAACGCCCAAACGACGGAAACATTTTATTTCTTATGACGCGCATGTGCGCTTAAGTGGACGTAATTTGGTTGGCGTTGCTATGGAAAAGACGAAATTACCAGGAAACGAACGATAATATTATTAAACTACACTAAATTCGTCCAAACATTAAAACAACAACCATGGTGTAGATGACGTGTTAATCAGCGTTAGGTTAGCGGTCAGGAGGGTTCGTATGTGTTTTAAGTAACACGTTTGTCGGAGCTTCACTTTATTAATATATATGTAGTTATTTAAGTTTCCTTTTGATATTTATCTGTATTTATGGCTTCAACATAAACAGAGATGCTCCCTCTGCATTAATCAATCTTTGTTCTTAAGTCGACACATACAAACACCAGAGTTAGTGCCACAACATCACTGTAAATGGCTTTATCTAGGAGCCGGCATCCATCAAAACATTCTGGCTGCTGTATCGACCGCAGCTAGAAACGGGCGGTTAATTTTCTTGCGTCGTGGGTGCTGGTCCTTTAACAATAACAACTTCATCAATGTCTCTCCTTTAACGATATGTGACCGCGTGGACTGGATTACCCTTCAGTAAGGGCAACAACTGCGAGCAGATTGTATTAGCTTCAAGACGCGGCAAGTGAAAGGTTCTGTTGGAAGTGGCCAGATCAATACCCGGGAAGTTTACTGGATATATGTTTTCGGCATGATCTATGTTCCCCAAGGAGTCCCTATTTGTTGCTCACCCAATCTTATTCGTCTCCTGGCATTTTTACTTGGCACAAACAGTGGTTGAATAAACAATCTACTTCGCATGTATTCCTTATTGCCAAATGACAGCCTGCTCGTCGAAATTCACTCACCGAATGTGTCATCAATCCAAGAGACAAGACACCCATCACTTCCTGCTGTTTTAAGAAAGAGGCAGAAATAATTATTTGAATTTTATATGCAGACGTGTCAATTCTTGCATATTGTCCAACAATCTTCACAACAGACTTCGAAAATAAAGACCAAGAACACAAGCTTCACAACAGTGTTTAAAATAAAGACCAAGAACACAATCTTCACAACAGTGTTTAAAATGAAGACCAAGAACACAATCTTCACAACAGTCTTTAAAATAAAGACCAAGAACACAACCTTCACAACAGTGTTTAAAATAAAGACCAAGAACACAATCTTCTCAACAGTTTAAAATAAAGACCAAGAACACAATCTTCACAACAGTATTTAAAATAAAGACAAAGAACACAATCTTCACAACAGTGTTTAAAATAAAGACCCAAAAGACAATATTCACATCAGAGGTAAAACAAATTGAATAACGATAAAACAAGTCCCTTTTCAAAAATAAAGAGCCAAATACAAATATATTGGAAAACAGCAAGAAAGTAATCTAACATGATCTATTTTTAGGACAGCTAAGTTTGGTTTCTACATTCGTACAGTTTGCCAGGGTCACGGACCCAATTAGCCACTGATTTCGTGGTCCGGTGTATTTGAATCATGACCAGCGTCAGTGGTGTTGTGGTTAAGCCATCGGACATAAGGCTGGTAGGTACAGGGTTCGCAGCCCGGTACCGGTTCTCACCCAGAGCGAGTTTTAACGACTCAGTGGGTAGGTGTATGACCACTACACATTCTTCTCTCTCATTAACCACTAGCAACTGACCTACTGTCCTGGACAGACAGCCAGGTAGCTGAGATATGTGCCAAGGACAGCGTGTTTGAACCTTAATTGGATATAAGCAGGAAAATAAGTTGAAATGAAATGAAACATGTCTGTTCATAAACGATCTGTGATCGGGTTCAGCACACCAAGTTCTTGAATACTTATTTCATATAAGCACATTAATTTCTAACCTTTGATCTGACAAGTTTTCGTGGGACTATATAAATGAATCATTTCATATAAGGGTGTACACTACCAAAACAAATCACATAGACGACAATAGTAACATGTGGTTAAAATCCTCACCCTCACCTGCAGCGTATCAATCGACATACATGTATACACCACGGATATAAATATTACCACAACTCACCGTTAAAGTAAATCAGCAAACAATGGGGGTTAAGATGATAATTTCAGAGATAATGAGTAGCGTCTATGACTACCATAATTCCGCATAAAATTTGATTTTTTTTTTTTTACAGGCAAACACATCGATTTATCTTTTCCCAAGGCAATGCAGATTGTATTGACATGGAAGTGAGAAAATTATTTTTCCTGTACCAAAAGCCACCCAAATATTTGCAGCTGGACATAAAGCTTGTCAATTATGAACACAAGGACGTCAGTATGAACAGTGCGTATTAAGCATGTCCTATGTACATTTTCCAGGGCATCCTTTAGGTGAATCAGTAGCTGAGTGTCGGCCTCCTCGTGGTCACATGAAGCTGAGCTGTAATAAAGACTTCCTTTCCATTAGGGAACTCCAAAGTTGAAATTTTGTTAGAGACGAAATCAAATAGTTCTTGTTTATTTGTGGAATCACGAAGAAATTCCTTCCACTTCCCTGGTATCTTTGTCAGACCGAATGCCTTGGCCTCGCTTGCAACATGTGGATTGTTTGATGCTGCTTTTGGCATATGAATCCCAGACCAAATCCACTCTTTTTGGCATTTTGCATGGTATGTGGCACAAAGATTATGTTAGCATATTCTTCGAACGTGGTGATGTTGTTTGTGGACAACATGTGTACCACTACAGCACCATCGAGGGCTTTAAAATCAAAAGAAATAGGAGGCTCTTTGTGATCTTTCTCAACACGATTACTCAAAAGATCAGACTTGTTTCCTTGGCGTAGATTACAGGTCTGATATAGATGGAGGGTAAGGATGGTTTTCATGGTGGAAGAATGTGCTCATGTCACAATCTCTGTTCTTCATTACAATGCACAATATAGAGAACAGAGACACGTCATTTTCAGCATCGTTATCTGTCCTTACTGCTCAGTTTTTGCTTTTGGTGATTGACTGTTGCAGAGAGCAAAATAGTTTCGTTTTATTGGTTGGTGAATAGAGCGTGTGCAGTCAATAATTACTGACTTGTGGTAATTCAGGTACTGCTCCTTACCCAGTGCCTCAACACCACGGACAATATTGACCACAGACTCATTCAGATATTTGATGGTTGATATTTGAATATTGAAGACATTATATTTCTTTTTATTTATGCTTAGTTTATTATTATTATTAATAAGCTGATGAACAATTCATCTAAAATGTTTGACAAAAGTAATTATTGTTTTTAGTAATCCAGATTGTAATACATTATAATTATTTGAGTAATAGGAGTGATTTTAAAAAGCTGGGTTCTATATGTATATTGACCAGTTGCAAAATTCAACATGCATGCTATATTAACATGTAACTTTACCTTTTAATTAAGAATCCTAAGTTGCCATATTCGCAGATAATTAAAATATGTATATAGCAGTTTGTATTGAAGTTTGAGGGCATTTAGAACTCAATATACTGAAAAAACCCATCTCGTAAATGGCGGCCATCTTGAAATCAAGATAAAATGTACAATTATATAAAAAATAATGTTACAGCTATAAATATATGCGCGTTTGCATTGTCATGAAGTTAATGATACATTTCATAGTTCGTCGTTTCAATGATAATTGTGTGCGGTGCGGTGCGGTGCGATCCGATACGCAGTTGTATAGCAATGGACCACACAAGTTCAAAGGGCTTTTAGGGCAACATATTTCTTTGTGAGGTTTCTTCAACCAGCCAGTTATAGTGTAGAAACCATTTAAAAACATTTTGGGGTATAATATGGTTTTTCTTTGATTTGGACCTGCTGATTCCAAAATGCACCAACCAACCAATAAATAAATAAAACCCAAAAACAACAAAATAACACACACACACGCACACACATCACCACCACCAACACAACCACCACTCCACCCACCCATGCAAAAAACAGAAGAAATAAAAAGCGCATTTACATATACTAGCTGACGGTTTTTACTTTGCAGAACACCCTGCCATTCTGAAATAAAAATTGAAATTGTCACCACTATGCGTGCATAATGCGTTTATATCGATCAGAATTACGTTATTGACTGTACTATTTTTAACATCAATAAAACAGATCTAAAAATATATTTAACGTTTAAAAGAAAACACTGTCATCGGTTTCCCAATACGCTGAACTAAACAATGGATGAAAGGAAACGTTGTGCCAAAGTAAGTTTATATTTGCTTGATAAACAAATAATTTTGTAACTGGCTGTTCGTTCTCCAAGTCGCGCTTTCCGTAACGCCGCCACTCCTGCTAGATGCCCGAATACATTACGCAATGACCAATGAAAGAAAGAAATGTTTTATTTAACGACGCACTCAACACATTTTATTTACGGTTATATGGCGTCAGACATATGGTTAAGGACCACACAGAGTTTGAGAGGAAACCCGCTGTCGCCACTACATGGGCTACTCTTTCCGATTAGCAGCAAGGGATCTTTTATTTGCGCTTCCCACAGGCAGTATAGCACAAACCATGGCCTTTGTTGAACCAGTTATGAATCACTGGTCGGTGCAAGTGATTTCACCTACCCATTGAGCCTTGCGGAGCACTCACTCAGGGTTTGGAGTCGGTATCTGGATTAAAAATCCCATTACTCGACTGGGATCCGAACCCAGTACCTACCAGCCTGTAGACCAATGGCCTAACCACTACGCCACCAAGGCCGGTCGCAATGACCAATGAAGCCAGAGCTCTAACTAGGGGTACTGTGGAGATGAGGAACACAGCAGTAGTGTACCAACTCTTACTATTACTCTCATATTGATTTCATTTTCATTTCAAATTATTTTTGTGCTTATATCCAATTAAGGTTCAGTCACGCTATCCTGGTCACACATCTGGGCTATCTCGGCTATCTCGGCTGTGTCTTCAGCACAGTGGGTTAGTGGTTAGTGGTTTGCTATTAGTGAGAGAGAAGAGGACGTAGTAGTCTTACACCTACCCACTGAGTCCTTAAAACTCGCTCTGGGTGGGATCCGGTACCGGGCTGCGAACTCAGTACCTATCAGACTTATGTCCGATGGCATAACCACGGCACCAAAGAGAGAGTGATCCTGGGTAATAGCTGGTGCGAGGGCTGTCATAAGCTTTCTATTCCTCATTGGTATATCCAAAAAGTCCGGAGACTCTCGTTGAATCTGCCAATAGAGACAATGTGGCGTGTGGTCGTGTTTTCATAATGCAACAATTCGCCCATCTTCTTGAGAGGAGTCCACCTTAAGAAAGAAAAACCTAATCGAATAAAGTGATGGAATCAACTGTGCTAAATTAGCGCAACCTCCGCCTTGAATGATTACGTGGTGGAAGAGGCTCACTGCTTTGATCGCGGTTAAGAAATATCCATAGAGAAATATCGGACGTCTCGTTACCAGCCCAAGTACACGGGAACCCGCACGCGGTATTGACGTTTCTCCATTACACCAGACACGTCTGTGGAGAATTTAACAAATAAAAATAAAAAGAAGAAAAAAGCCAAAGGCTATATATAGATCATTAGAAAGGGTAGTCAAAAGTATTTTGAATACCATTGCTATGAAATAACATAATTATAATGCTTGAAAAACATAAATTCATAAATGATGCATATATTATGATTTCAATTATAAATTATAACCACAACCATAATAAACACACAGCTCTAAATACAATTGCTTACACAGGTCACGAAGTACTGAAAGGTTATTTCAGTGATTTGTTCTGGAGGAAAGTTTGTTTTTGTTTAACGACACCACTAGAGCACATTGATTGATTAATCATCGTCTATTGGATGTCAAACATTTGGTAATTTTGACGTATAGTCTTAGAGAGGAAACCCGCTACATGTTTCCATTAGTAGCAAGGGATCTTTTATATGCATCATCTCAGATAGGATAGCACATACCACGGTATTTCATATACCAGTCGTGGTGCACTGGCTGGAACGAGAACTAGCCTAAGGGGCCCAGTGACGGTGATCGATCCTAGACCGACCGCACAGCAAGGGAGCGCTTTACCACTGGGCTACGCCCCGCCCTTTTGTTCTAGAGAGGCAGTTCAGGCTGCTGAACTGTGTCCCCAGGACAGCGTGCTTAAACCTTAATTTGATATAGGCACGCCAATTACTCTATAAAAGTAAACTTCACATTTGTCTATTGTGACAAGACGCATTCGAGACGTGTTGGGTTGGGTTAGGCGAAGAAGCGGTACACACTAATATAGCAATCTCTCGTCTCCATTTATTTTTTAAGACATAAAGGTAAACGGTTCTAAAATCCGAATGAAGTTTAAAAATCAGTAAGCTGTGTTTTGACACAAATTATTCAGTAATAATAGTCGCAGTGTTTAGGTTTGCCGACACCGATGCCTTGTGATAATTTGCGCACATGGTATGTTCATAGCAGTGAACCATGTTACTGTTTTATATCGGAGAGGAGGGGTGAGGAACCCACTATCTGTGTGTGTGTGTGTGTGTGTGTGTGTGTGTGTGTGTGTGCAACCCACACTATGTATACATACACTGTGTATGCATGTATGTATGTATGCATGTATGCATGCATGTATGTATGTATTTATGATTTTAAAACATTTAGTACAGTAAAAAAAAGAAGAAAAAAGGTCTGATTGGGAGGGGGGGGGGGGGGCATTGACCCCGTGGCTCCCCACCCGCTCGCTACGCAACTGGTTGCTTTACTTGATGCGGGTATAAGCCATAGAAAGCAGAGTAGGAAATGACTGTGTAGCAGTCAAGTGAAATGGTCTAGTTCTTCTAATTTGAAAGACACACATACGATGCAGCCAGAAGGCTTCAAGGAAGTCTTTCAAAGTTGACCCGTCAATGAAAACCAGTCATGCTCCCCACGGGAAGTACAACCCTGTTTACAACTGTTGATTACCAGTCTGTTGATAAGACAGAGTTCACAGCACAACGAGAAGAGTCGAGTCTATACTCCGTTTTACATTATTATTCATAATCATTGGTTTCCTTTTCGACATTTTGGTTCTTATATGTTTGTTTTGTTGTTGTTGTTGTTGTTGTTGCTGTTGTTGGTTTTTGTTATTAGTTGTTTTGTGTGTGTTTATGTGTGTTTGTTTCTTTGTTTACTTGCTTGTCTGTTTGTTTCTTTGTTTGTCAAAAACTTTAGTTTTGGTCTAATTAATTTAGGAGGATGCTGGTAACAGTTTTAGAAACAAATTTATCCAAAGGTTTTGTTTTTGAGGTTTTAAATACATTTATATTAAGAATACACGAAAACTGTTTACAGTTGTAAAGCATTATCACGATATCTAAATCATATGGTTGTTAAATCTGACAATAATTTTGAACTCCCCTGGTAATATTTTAACTTGCAAATTATATAGAGAATACTAAACGAGTTCCTGTGTGAGACCGGTTATATTACAACGAGTTTGTTTTCAAAGGAGTAGGCAAATGTACGATTAAAACACACCAGCTGTAACATAAACGGTCTCACACGGGAACGAGTATAGTATTTTATTTATTACACCGCACATCAAAGAACCAAAATCGCACAGAATTACTTCCAAAATAACTAAATAAGACATGAAAATGCACCGATTAAAGACCGGAAAAATGACGTCACTTCATTTAACTATTTATCACCCAAACTTTGAATTCCTACGCCACCCATTTATCAATGATGTTTACACAAACAATAGTCCACGAGCCAGACAACACTGTTATAATTGTTGTAGTACTCTCTAGGGCAAACCAAACAACACTGTTATAATTGTTGTAGTACTCTCTAGGGCAAACCAAACATGCATGATGGACTTTCCTATAAGGTAGCTTTACATAGTTATCTCAATTTTAACATTTATTATCCATGTATTAAAAAATCCGAGAAATCCGTGTTTTAATGTTTATTAAAACACTTATAAACCTTGTAAATCTGTACCCACAATGCTCTCTGTGGTTTTTGCATCCTTCGTAAGTGCTGATTAAGGATCAGAGAGGTGTAATTTGGTATCCTTGAGCTATTTGAAATATTCAAGATAGCGTCCAAAACAGAGCTGGAAACATCTCTAATACTTTATGAACTATGACGAAACTGTTTACTTCAAATACAAGGTTGTCCAGGGGGCAAGGAATTCAATTCGTGCATTAACTTTCTACAAAGAAATTTCATCATTTCCAGAATTCAAAATGGTTAACAAAATGGCTTATAAAACAAAGAAATGCATCACATAAAACACTTTGAGGATGTTCAATACATTAAAAAATACCTACAAATACATTTATCTAAAACAATCATTCTTATACTGACCTCTATGTCTTAAGGGTACATCAATATACTTTTAAACTATCTACAATAAGTGTTTCATCATATAGACCAAGTCTCTAATGCCAATCTGTCTATGATAAATGGGCAAGTCGCAGTCAATAACTGATCTTTTGGTAAAGTCTGGAATCAGTTTTTATCATTCCCATTTTCTGTCTCTTGATAATGGATACATACATACATTTGATTGACCATGACAAACTCGTCCGACATCAAGTTTTCTCGCCGTAACATTGTAATTACTAGTATGTGTATCCGGTTATTCCGTTATACGTTTAATATTACCGAAAGGATTTGTCATATCAAATATCAACAAAAGGGTTGTTGCCTAGTAAAAATTATTGGTTTTGAATATACATCACCCAATCTTAGGTGGTATAACTATGCACACACATAAAATACATCACCTTGAACACCAACATTACCTAGTCGGCGAAATATGGTTTAAAATCTGCATTGAATCGAACGATTTCAGAGGGTGCATGGCTTCACTACATGAGGAATAGTTACTTGTGGAAGTGATTTAAAACTTCGTGTTTTCACCAGTCAACGTCTGTACCATCTAAATGTAGCCTTCGTGATGACTTATCCATATCAGCATCTAAGTCCCTAGGTTTAATGGGTTTAAATGCTACAGGCAGAATTTTGAAACCCTTTATATTATAGCAGCAGTATTACAGCCTGGAAGGACATGGGTCGTCAAATGAGAAGCAACCTTTTCCATTGCTGTTTCCCCATTTCCCATAGCAAGCAAGCACTAATTCGGTGTAGCTTTTCTACAAAACAATACTCTTTTTTAATGCAAAATGTGGACGTTGAACATCATTAAACATACTTTTTATAGCTACCACAGGACAAATGCAAAAACAACCGCTGCAATTCTTTTGTCGTTATTTGAATCCTGTTAATAATTAGCCACTAAGTTCATTTGGTGATGGACGATCATTTCCATGTTATGGCGATATATGTTAGCGTCACATGATTATACATTTTGTAAGATAAATTGTCTTGGTCGACATAGAGTATAAAGTATAATAATATCAGTTAGAAAATGGGAATGATAAAACTATATGGGATGGCTGAAAGGTTCTGAGCCTAACTATGATGAATTACGCTGAGTATGTTGGCAATTCTTCTGAACATAATGCCCTATGCGGTCTACACACTGCTGCCAACGATGCTCGATTGCCTAGATGACACTAATGTTGAAGGCTTCCTCCTGGTGGATTGAAATGTCATCTACAGCAGAAATGATGTTATCAGCATTTGCATAATTAATGCTTAGCAAACATTTTTTTCTTCAAGTACTGGAAGATATAGAAATCTAGCTGTGCCAAATCTAGTGAATACAGAGGATCATTAATAAGTTTAAAGCCACAGTCACAGGCCTACATAGCAGCCATGGCAACAACAGACTTGTGCATAGATGTAATGGAATCAAGCGTTCCTTAACTTTCTCTTGAGAAATGCCTACTGTATTAGCTATGTGATGTGTGGCGAATTGCCGATCATGCTTCAATTTTAACAAACACCTTCTGTGGTACGGTAGTGTTAGTTGAAGATTGTCCTGGTCTTGGATCATTTTCCATGCTCTCTTCTCCTCTTAAACTCTTTTGCTCACTTCTTAACTGTTAACAACGACAAAAGAAGGATCATCATCCCTTAAAGTTGATGCCAATGCCGCATGGCTGGCTGGCCACAGACCACAATTAATTACGCTATATGTTTGTATATAGCGTTAGTGGCTATAACATTTTTATTAATATCAGCAGGCCCATGGATTTTTTATGTACCTTTGGCTGCCCGAGGCAAACATACCCTGGAAAAAAAACAATCCCTGTTGCCCAGCTTTCTCCCAGGATATTGGTTTAAACAAACACACCCACTAAACTTTGCCGGGGTACACCCATTTTACATAAAGAACACTATTATTGCATGGGTCGGAATAACCACAAAAAAGTCATCAATGTTAATAAGTTACACACGTTTTCAAAGTACATGCTCTCCCCTGTCAACTTCAGTCTAATAATTGGAACTTCAAAGCTGTCTGCCATGAAATAATCACAGTCAAACAGCAGACTATTTGCGCGGACAAATTTCCGGACAGCCAAATGGGAAGATAACTGTGATATGAGGCCGGCTGTTGGAGTTAGCTCTTTCAGTTGGAGATGCTCGATGACAGCGCAGAACCCAATTTTGTCAATTTTGTTTATCAACAGAGAATACCTAGTCACTGATGACTGTAGAGAAATGCTACACGATTGTGTATTTGGTTCAAATACACCCTATGAGCATAAAAGATATTGTTTTTAATACATGAAAACTGTTATGAGTATACAATACATCAATCATAATTAATATCAGAACTTTTGAGCCTCCCTTCATATGAACATTAGTCACTGGTAATGTGCGTGCATATATCCATTTATCACAGCAAGGTTGGTATTGTGAACTCGTATGTGATCCATGTCAAGCAACTCTATATGTAGATATTTTGGGGAAAAGCATTGGTTTACTCTTTAAAACGTAGTAGTTGCTTTCAAAATGATTGGTTTAGGTGATACTTAACAAATACATTGGTCTTTTTTTTTGCAACAATTTTGGAATCTTTGATTCATGCAGTGATAAAATATATCTGTATTACAAAGTGAATACCAGAAATGTATAAATTATCCTTTGGGGAATATATGTAGAATGTAAGATATGGCCACTTCTTACTCTTGGCTGCCATTTTCATAACCATCATGGATTCATAACGCAATATGTCGTTATAAATGAATTCCTTTGCCCATAAAATTCATTCAATAACATAAATATATTTCCCCAGTTGATGTAAAATGCGATAAATTACGATTTCCGTGTTAATAGTTATAAATTAAGATTTGCTTATATATTGGTGGCCATCTTGGATTACAAAGATGTTGCAATTTCTTAATTACAGAGTAATACAGAGAAACGTTATTAAAGTTTTAGATAAAATACCCCCTCTCTACTAAAACTCATTTTCTGACCTTAAACTACTCTGCAGAAAAGTTCATCATGCTGTTTTAAGATTCATATCAAAAAGCAATTAAGTTTGATGCCATCGGATTGTATCAATTGATCAAATTTGGAGTCTCAGCTCACGGATTACAATATTATAAACATATTATAAATATCAAGGCTAAACCAAATTATTAAAATATACATTTTGTTAAATTATGCTGGTAACATTAATTATAAGAATTGAGAGCAAGTATCTTTCCGATTTAAAAAATATGAATCGAAAGAACCATGCCATATGAAAAACATCAGAGTTGTTTCCCGTAAATATCATCTCGGCTCTCATTGCATCGGCCAGCGACACTAATACTGGGAACACCCTAACTTACACTCAACTAATCAATGATTAAAATCTCCAGTGACACAAGCAACATCTTATTTATTAACTAATCACATTCAAGGGGAGTTTCCTGCATAATAGGGGCCGTGTTTTTAAATTTGTTTTACAAAAATAACATATGTACCAACGACCGGTGTAGATCGAAATTTGTACTTTTTTTGTATCGCAGTAAACACTAAGACTATCGTTTATGTAAACTAAATCTTCAATATATTGATATGATATCGATAGAACATGTTTGCGTAACACATAGCTCACTGTATGTTAATTTTAAACATAATTTTTCAGCAAAAACCAAGATTACCAGGTTTTATTTAAGCAATACAGCACAAAATGTAGCTTTGTTTTACCGCGATATAAAACGTCAGCTATTACACGTAGCTGCACTTGGTTGGATACATCAGCAAATATTAATATACATTATAGGGGCGGATCCAGGATTTTGCAAATGGGGCCATATATCTCACCGTGGTGTGTGTGTGTGTGTGTGTGTGTGTGTGTGTGTGTGTGTGCATACGTACGTGCATGCGTGTATTTTCAGTGATTAAAAAAGCAAACAATTAAAGGTATGTTCATTAAAAGTTTGATTACTAGTATTAGGCATAGGCTATTGGATGTCAAACATTTGGTATTTTGACATAGTCTTAAAGAGGAAATCTGCAACATTTTTCCATTAACAGCAAGGAATCTTTTATATGCACCATCTCAAACAGGATAGCACATATCACGACCTTTGAAATACCAGTCGTGGTGCACTGACTGGAACGAGAAATAGCGCAAAAGGTACCCCGATGGGCCTCGATCCCAGACCAACAGCACATCAAGCAAGCGCATCACCACTGGGTTACGTCCCACCCCTCAGGTACATTTGTTTCTGCAATACTTCTTATTAATCTGATCAGGCATTTTTTAATATATGCAAAACCTTCAAAAACAGAATATCAAGCACAGTGGACAATGTTATATTGTACTGTATTGTATGCATCCAGTAAAGAAGTCTGGAAGGGCCATGTGTTGGTGTCAGGTGACACAAATAATTTTGTTCTATCGTGTTTGTTCAAGATTTGTATTAAAGAAGCAAACATATAACGTCTATCCATCATGTATAATACATTACTTAAGAATATATTACTGAGCAAACTGCTGTTTCAATTTCTAATAACTTATTTTCTGCCTGAACCAAGCAATTTCGCCGCCCTGTCGCCAGACGATACCGCAAGATCGATAAAGGGGAATAACTCCAATGTGTCAACGCTGGGAATGATTGAAAGACCGGCCTCGGTAGTGTCGTGGTTAAGCCATCGGACATAAGGCATGTTAGGTACATAAGGCTGTTTGCAGCCCGGTACCGGCTCCCATCCAGAGCGAGTTTTAACGACTCAATGGGAGTCATTCACCTGATCAAAGTTCATGACCTCTCAAATAGCATATTCCACAATGTGAAAAGACGATAAATAGCACATGAGTATCTCATCAATGTAGTGTAAAAAACCACTATAGGCATTACAAGAAAAATATCACGCGGTGGAAGCAACAAGAATTGTACCGTTTAGGACAGGGCATGCATACATGTTGTAGGTAAGTAGGGCCGGACCTCCTCGGCGAACCAATTAGTTTTTTCCTGTCTCAACCAGTGCCCAACGACTAGTATATAAAAAACCCGGAGTATATGTTATCCTGTCTATAGAAAAAATGCATATAAAAGATATTTTGCTGGGAGAAATAGGGCGAATTTTCTTTGAAGATGTGTTATTATTAATTAACCAGTGTGCTCTAGTGGTGTCGTTAAACAAAACAGACTTAGCTATAAGTTAACTGTCACCAAGAAAGTAAAACATCATCAAACCATTGGAATTTTCTGTCAATCTGAAGAAATGTGATGTATTTTAAACATGATGGTTAAATGTTAGTGCCTTGTAAAAAGACGCCCGCAGACATTTTGGTGACGTCGAATTACTACAAATGATACGAGCGGTATCTAAACGTTGTAATGCGGTCTTCAGGGATAAATCCTCAAAATAAACATACGATGAACACGGTTGAACAGGCTGCAACACCAAATTTGAAATTTCCAGTTCTCAGTTTAAAACGAATGAATTAATGTTTACCAACATCCCAGCACAAACAATACACATCGGCTATTGGGTGTCAAACGCTATACGTTTACGTTGGACTATCTCCAACTCCATGGCGCCTAATTGCACCCTGCCTCCATTCTCCCAGTTGTGTTTCGTTCATATATTAGTACCAAATTTTCAATTTCCTGCCTACCACTTCACAAAATCTTATACGATTTTATTTTATTGAACATACATGTGATTAATGCAAATAGTCTGTATAAAATTGGATTATTTCCAGAAAGATTACTTTATAATAAAACCAAACGTCCTTGTCCATCTTCCCTTTGACTCGACTTTGTGCAGAAATACGATTTTTGAAAAATTATGATAACGGTTTGTCATTGAAATTTTTTATAGTCACCTCTCAAAGCATAACCTTGAACAAGATGGATATATCATTAATAGTGAATTTGTTTAATATATTTCCACTGCCTGCGACCGACACAGAATATTGCCACTGTCTGGGACCAACACAGGATATTGCCACTGTCTGGGACCGACACAGGATATTGCCACTGTCTGAGACCAAAACAGGATACTGCCACTGTCTGGGACCGACACAGGATACTGCCACTGTCTGGGACCGACACAGGATATTGCCACTGTCTGGGACCGACACAGGATATTGCCACTGCCTGGGACCGACACAGGATATTGCCACTGTCTGGAACCGACACAGGATACTGCCACTGCCTGGAACCGACACAGGATACTGCCACTGTCTGGGACCGACACAGGATATTGCCACTGTCTGGGACCGACACAGGATATTGCCACTGTCTGGGACCGACACAGGATATTGCCACTGTCTGGGACCGACACATGATATTGCCACTGTCTGAGACCGACACAGGATATTGCCACTGCCTGGGACCGACACAGGATATTGCCACTGTCTGGAACCGACACAGGATACTGCCACTGCCTGGAACCGACACAGGATACTGCCACTGTCTGGGACCGACACAGGATATTGCCACTGTCTGGGACCGACACAGGATATTGCCACTGCCTGGGACCGACACAGGATATTGCCACTGTCTGGAACCGACACAGGATACTGCCACTGCCTGGAACCGACACAGGATACTGCCACTGTCTGGGACCGACACAGGATATTGCCACTGTCTGGGACCGACACAGGATATTGCCACTGTCTGGGACCGACACAGGATATTGCCACTGTCTGGGACCGACACATGATATTGCCACTGTCTGAGACCGACACAGGATATTGCCACTGCCTGGGACCGACACAGGATATTGCCACTGTCTGTGACCGACACAGGATATTGCCACTGTCGTATCAACAAATTTTGCTAGCACGACTAGAGAAAATAATTACTAAATCTTTGTCTTCTATTTTGTAAAAGTTCATTTAACTTTTGAACTGTAAGCATATTTTGCATAATAACGTAGTACTTTCTTAACATTGGATTGCGGTACCAGTTATTTCTAGATAGACATTATTGGAATATGAGTTAGCCCATTTGGAAACGCATGATAAGGATATCAGTGTTATTTCTGTGACGGTGTTTGACAGTGACACAATGGTACGTGCAAATAACAAAAGTAAAGTTTATTTTATTTAACGACGCCACTGGAGCACATTGATTTTTTTATCTTATCATCGGCTATTGGACGTCAAACATATGGTCATTCTGACACTGTTTTTAGAGGAAACCCGCTGTCGCCACATAGGCTACTCTTTTACGACACGCAGCAAGGGATCTTTTATTTGCGCTTCCCACAGGCAGGATAGCACAAACAAAGGCCTTTGTTGAACCAGCTATGGATCACTGGTCGGTGCAAGTGGTTTACACCTACCCACTGAGACTTGCAGAGCACTCACTCAGTGTTTGGAGTCGGTATCTGGATTAAAAATTCCATGCCTCGACTGGGATCTGAACCCAGTACCTACCAGCCTGTAAACCGATGGCCTAACCACGACGCCACCGAGGCCGGTCTTGCAAATAACAAAGACGGCGATCATCCAGTGTGTTTACTGGGCATAGCCAGCTGGACGAAACGGCTTGGTTATATGTTGGGATGGAATGGAATGAAAAACTGTTTAACGTGCACATTCAGAGCAAGCTGTTGTAGCGCACGTCTGTCCTGGGCATAAGTACCGGCCTCAGGTATTTCCACTCACACAGATAATGGCAGCTCGTAGTTCATTCTAAATGGTAGTGACAATCGTATTATTAATTCCCACATGAGGTGCACAGTAGTAACGTTTGTATTCCAAGTCAATCACGCACCTCTTTTTATCAAGCATTATTTCGTCGTCCAATTCCAATAGCAAACAAAATGCAAACAGACGCTACCAGACTTGTGTGTCGACTGACGACGAGATTCGGCGGTACGTACGAACGAACCCTCTTTTGACGATTTTCCACTGTATATATATATATATATATATATATATATATATATATATATATAAAAACTATACAAATTATTACTTCATTACAATAAGGGGAACTCATTTCAAAAGATCCTGGTGACGATCATGAAACCAGTACCTTACATTTAACATTAAATTATTTTTCTGATCACACAGAAGATACGTAATTGCATCCGCTATTTAAAGAGTAGTCTTGCATGTGGGTCTTTAAAGTAATTCGCAGGTCTTGAACATAAGAAAATTATGGTTCTTGGTGATCGTGTGCTCTTCTGGACCTCAGATCGGGATGCCTGTGCTTGCTTGCGCTTGCCAGTTTGAGTGTGCGAGCCCCTACATTTCCCTCCCCAACGTTCCTCCTGTATTGGGCGAAGGAACTGGCTCACGTCATAACCGACGCCCAAGACACGCGTGTGCTGAAACAGCTTGCTCTGAACGTGCATCTTACATGATTTTTCTGTGACCCTTGTCCTTGTGATATACGATACACGTGATAGTGGAAAGGCATCTTTAAAAGCTGACAGTGGTTTCCATGTTTAGCGTTTCTGTGGACTAATAAGCCGCTGTTACCAATTTTAGTGAAAACTGTTAACTTTGGCACTAATGGCAGTTGATTTACTATTATGCAATCTCTACGGAAGCCGGAAGTGGCGCTTGAAGCCATGGATATAATAAGTGATAGTTCAGTTCTTCCCAGACGCTAAATATGGCCAGTTCAATAGTGCATGCATGATGCAAACGAGATATATTCTTGGTAACTACCTGCTGTTTGTCTAACCACTGCTGTAATTGGTTTGGTCAGACTACTGATGCTGTCTGGAACAAGGACTAAGAAACTAATTACTATTAAAATATGTTGTATCGAATGTCGATGTTATTTGTCTATAGATTACACAAGCAGTGCTATACAGCGCCCACTCAAAATTACACAAAAGCAGATTTTATTCGTTGCAAGTACAATATATATCGCTGATTTTACATTTATTTAAGATAAATAATTACAAATATTTCGCTTCCATAAATAATCATTGTATAATTAACTAGAGAATATCAAACTGGTAATGTGTTGCAACTTGGTGTTTTAAACGAGTACCCCCAAAAGTATTAGCTGATAATAAAATACACACTTGTAAACATGACATTGTATGTAACTTTTTTCGTTTTGTTTTGTTTTAGGTGGGGGAGAGGGTTCTTTTTTTCCAAAGTACTTTAAACCTCCGGATGTGTTTCTGAATTGACTGTAATACAGAATAATTATAAGGCGGATCTGGGGGGTAGGTTGGGGGGGGGGGGGGCAGGGGGACGCGTCCCTCCAATTGTTTTTTAAGTTCCCTCAAAATGTTCAAATGCCCTTTTTGTTTGTATAAAAATTGTTTTGGACGTAAGCAAGTGTTAATTTTACGTGATCGAAGTTGCATAATGATAGCCTGTCACGGGGATCCTATAATACCCGTAACTGAATAAAACACGATTATCCAAATATCTCTCCTAACTGTATATCTATTTGATCTCTCTGTATCGGGCAGTCTAATACCCGAGTGGCTCGGCTCTAGGTGTAATCAGAGATAAGATCTGATATATATATATATATATATATATATATATATATATAGCACGTTTAGTTCACTAGAAAACACAACAAAACACAATACACTTTGGAATCTGTATTAACACTACGCTGACAAATGTACTTGCCGCAGTAGTTAATTAACAACAACAATATAATAAAACCCAGGGCTAATCACTTAATTAGTTAATCACTAGGGGTCTAGTTTACACACTATTCTAATCACTTCACCGTGATACAACACCCACACGTGTGATAATTGAGAAACGCTGCCAGGGGAACTTAATTAATAAAGGAATTACAACTCTATTCCTAACTGGTTAATTTTTAATTAACCCTTAACTACTCATTCAGTAACCTTGTAATACAGAATTAATACTGGTACATATCACAATAAAGACAATAACCTACAGTTTACCTAGGTCCTCTAGGATGACTGGCTAAGCTTTAATATTTTAGAACAGTGAAGCCTACAATTTACTTCGTCAGATTACCGGAGACACCGTCTAAATAATATTGGTATAATACAGTATTAAAATATTTAAAGTCACATCAATCACATCAAGGTTATACAACAGAGCAGAAAAATATATTTACCAGTCCAGTCGGACTACATTCCCCGGGAGCCTTCCAATGTTTCTCCCCATTATATCTAAAATCCTATCTATTTATTCAAAAATCTCAGAGACAGCGAATATCGCACAACGCGGTACCTCACCTATCATGTGCTATTTCCACGACTCCCAGGGACGGTATATTTTCTTAGATGGCCAGACTTACTGTCGCCAGTTCGCTAGAAATACCCCGGTCGTAAACCGCACTATCGGAGTTATTACGTAACTTCTGGCCACATGGCCTCCGCAACTGGTCTAAGTGCATATTGGGACGCAGCTCTACCATGTCGCGCGGGGGTATTACGTAACCAAGCTGCACACGGCCCTCTAAAACAATTAACATCGCCACAGGCGAAAAGATAAGAGCATGTTCCGTCACATAGCCTAATAGTTTTTGCTTTGAAATTGTATAGATCTTCAAAATTACTACTGAACAATAAGCTCTGTAATTTTTATGTATATCTGCCCTACCTAGACCGAGCCGTCTCTATAATAGTGCCCTTTAAAGCTATAATTTACAAGTGTCCCTTTGTATCGTTTGTATGTATAACAGCCCTAACTAGACCGAGCCGTCCCTAGAATAATGCCCTTTAAAGTTATAATTTTCAAGAGTTCCTTTGTATTGCTTTTATGTATAACTGCCCTACCTAGACCGAGCCGTCTATAGAATAGTGCCCTTTAAAGTTGTAATTTTCAAGTGCTCCTTTGTATCGTTTTTATATATAACTGCCCTACGTAGAACTAGAAGTTCTTACAAGAGCCCATTTGTATCGTTTTCATGTAATATCTGTCATACCTAAACAGAGCCGTCCCTAGAATAGTGCCCTTTAAAAAGTGATCAAAGTCAAATTACAATGAAGTATATGATAGTCATACTTATTTACGAAGCAAAGTTGATTCTATGGGGTTTTTTCTCGCCCCTGTCCCCGTTCTCCCGCCCCTGGTCATATCGACGGGCCCGCAAACTCGTATAAAAAAAGAAAGAAAGAAGTGTTTTATTTAACGACGCACTCAACACATTTTATTTACGGTTATATGGCGTCAGACATATGGTTAAGGACGACACAGATTTTTTTAGGCAAACTCATATAATAATCTCTTTTATTGTAGCTAGCGGCCCATAAAACCGCAGCTTGTCATTTAATATACACTTCCGTTCGTACACTTTGATATATACACAAACTCATTAATACCAACTTCAAATATTAAAGCGTTTATTAAGATGCCCTTTTAACGAGTCAATGTGCCCCTTCCCCCCCCCCCCCCCCCCCTCCAAAAAAAAAGAAGAAAAAAATAAAGATAAATGTCCTGGATCCGCCCATGATAATGACTCTAATAAAGAATTATGTGCAAAATACCAACGCGTATAAATGTGACGTCATGAATTTGACCTACGATCCTTCATTATAGATTTCCCCCATTTAAAAAAAAAAAAAAGAAGAAGAAGAAGAAAAAAAAGAAGGTTTCTACTCTATGGTTTTTAAGGCCATATACTTTAAGGACTAATAATTTAAATTTTGTAACAAAAATATTTTTACTGGAATACCGATATTATGCAATTTCGTTAGCGCTGTTGGACCTCATTTTTCACAAAACGCATTCTTCACACGTGTCAAAAATACGACCGGATTTTTCACACGTGAAGAATCCGGCCGCATTTTCCACAGAATTCGAACGCATTTTTTCACATTTCGTGAAATATGCGTTCACTATATACCATGAAAACGCATTTTTCAATTTTCGTAAAATACCCTAAAAAGATGACAAAATGTAGCGAAAACACATTGTTCACATGCATCTGAATTAAAGATTTATTATCACATCTTCACCGTGGCAATAAAAGTGTATCTTTCGATGTGTATCGATACAAAATAATAATGGAGAATTTGAGAGAAAAACACTTTATTTTTGGAACTGAACTGTGTCTGATCGATTGGTTCAATTACGGTTCAAGGTTTTAAGACCACTATTTTCGATATTTAGTAGACTGTATTTTTGTTATTATTAGTTTTTAAGATAATGAAATTCTAGCAAACAACAGGAGTTAAAGGTATTGACCTGAGGTATATACTCAGCGCAAGTAGAAACTTTACACTGCGTAAATTTGACTACACAAATTAAATACAGGATGCATGACTATAAAACTGCTATGTAAGGATGTCGATATCATTTGAGAAGCAATACAGATTGACACAAGTCGATGTGGGGATTAATTTATTGCGTATTACCGCCTGATGTCATGTGACCCCCCAAAACGATTTTCACATGATGAGATTGTGGCACGTTCTGAAGTCAATAACGCGTGTGACCGCCTCGCGCAGCCACCACAGCTGCACAACGTCTTCTCATCGACCGAAGAACTCCTCTGAAAATCTTGAAGGGTCTGCGGTGGGTTGACCTGCTGTCTCAGTCGTCTTCCCAATTCATCCCAAATGTGTTCGATGGGATTCAGGTCTGGTGAACGGGACGGCCAATCCATGACGTTGATACCGGCGTTTCGCAAGAAATTGCGCGTCAAGATCGCTGTATGGGGTGTAGCGTTGTCTTGTTGAAATGTCAATCCTGGACCGTTTTGTTGCATGAACGGCAGCAGTTCCGGTGTCAACACTTGATCACGGTATTGTGCGGCAGTGAAGTTGCCCTGGACGACAATCAATCGGGAACGACCATGGGGACAAAATAAACCCCAAACCATTACGCTGCCGCCACCAAATCTGTCGACCTCCTGAACACAACACTGCGCATAGCGTTCTCGCGGTCTACGCCACACCCGTACCCTGCCATCAGCAAACCTAAGTGTGAAACGTGACTTGTCACTAAAGACAACATTATTCCAGCGTCTCTGATTCCATCTAACGTGTCGTCGGGTCCATTCCAGACGTTGACGACGGTGAAATGGCGTGAAAATGGGTCCTTTGTATGGTCTCCTAGCTCGCAGACCAGCAGTCCGCAGTCGATTCCTAATGGTGGATTGTGACACCCGACCCCTGAACCTCTGCTTGTGGACGCGGTCGTCTCGAACCGATTACGGAGATGACGTAATCTGATTTGTCCATCCTCTCGGCGTGACGTCACACTCGGATGTCCTGGCCTCGGACGATCCGCCACTACACCTGTCTGTTGCACACGGGTTCTGAGATTATGAATTGTCTGTTGGCTGCATCCTAGTGTGCGAGCAACTGCTGCAACGGATTGTTCTGCGTGTAGCCTACCCACAGCACGCTTACGTTCTGCATTTGTGAGGCGTGGCATTCAGTCACTAATTTGTCACCAGAAATTTTAATGTGTTTTCCTGTTAAACAATACACGTGTGAATTGATTTGAAGGCATACGCGTTCACTGTGTTGATCACGTGACCCTGTGCACATGTTTGTCAGGTTTTGCGCTTTAGACGTACAGAAAGGCAATATGTGCGCTTTCACTCCGCCCCGTCCGTGCAGTATCATCGGGAAGACCTTTCTCATCCATTATGTAACGCAAATTTCAACTGATTTCCTCCAAAATAATTTACGATAAAAAATATGATTGTAAAATTTCTACTTGCGCTCAGTATATGTTAAAAGGTACGTGTACCTCAGAACTATGAGCAATTCTTTTAATAATGAACATATTTATGAAAAACGAAACACGTTACGTTCATAACAATTGTATCATCACCAATCATCCCGCTAAGTGTAGTCCTCAAACGTTTTCAGCAAAAGGTATTGCATCCCGTTTCATTGTTGTCACTGATGCGTCATATCATCAAAATGGCATCTACATGTTGGCCATAAAACATTTTGAAATACTTGGAAATTACATTCAAGAAAGTATACAACATTTTCTAATTGGCCTTAATCCTACGGGACATTGGCAAATTCTATAGGACCAAAAACCAACCCTCGCCCGCTACCGACTGTCTTTGGCTGCTTGTGCTCCATTGCACATGCCAGCGCGGACGACCCCCTCTCCCACCCTATCCAAACCTGTTCCTGTCCTGGCTGGAGGAGCCGGCGAAAGTCGACACCTGTGTCCATGACAGGCGTGTGCTACAACAGCTTGTTCTGAATGTGCACGTTAAAAACTATCACCTGATCTGACCTAACAGGATTACTTGCTTTTGTTAACCTTTTATTTCTAACGTTGGTTGATAAATCAATGGAAGGTGAACTTTTAAAGATTGGAAACACGATTTTAGAAAATGTTAAAGAATACAAATATTTAGGAATTACTTTCAGTAAATTAAATAACTTCCGAACTACCAAGAGCAGACTAAGTCAACAGGCCACCAAGGCTATGTACTATGTACTAGCGAAATCAAAGGAATACCATCTATCAACTGAATGCAAACTTAAAATTCGACTCGATGGTCCTTCCAATCTTATTATATGCTGCGAAATTTGGGGGCACGAGAAAAATTATATATTTAACTATGTACAAATAAATTTCTTTCAACATATTTTACCTGTTAAGAAATCAGCACCATTTTTTATGTTATACAGAGAGCTAGGACGAATGCCAGTTCAATTAATCATACATAGAAGAATGATATGCTACTGGGCACAGCTTTTATTAGGAAAAGAATCAAAACTCTCTTCCTTATTATAAAAAACTATGTTAAATGATCATCTTACAAACGGTATCAACTATAATTGGATCACCTCTATCAAATACATTTTGGATAACTTAGGAATGAGCAATGTGTGGATATCTCAGTCGTTCATATCAGTAAACTGTCTCTCGCAACAAATCAAACAAAGGCAATAGATCAGTATTTACAAATATGGAGAAATAATTTATCACAATCATCTAGAGCTATATAAAGAAAAATTACTTCCTGAAAAGCTGTGGTCAGTTATCATAAAATTTAGAACGTCTAACCATTATTTATCCGTTGAAACTAGTCGTTGGAATAATATACCTATAGATGAGAGACTTTGTATGCTATCTTTTTGTTTGTATTTTTTTCATGATTTAAGGGTCCAGTATATACATTCATATTACTATAAACGACCAAGTACTTATAAATTTAAAGAATTAATGAACAGTAAGCGAATCGGAATATTAAAGAAATTAGCATATTTTATAAATGTAATTATTAGTAACTTTAAACGTCCCTAACCAAAAAAAAAAAAAAAAAAAAAAAAATGTTTTTATTATTACGATGACTTATTTGCTTATAAGTACTTGGCCACACATGATGTATATTTAGATTATATCTATATTTATATTTACACCAACCTGTGGTATGTGTATAACGATGTTTTTAAATATGTACATGTATCTAATGAGTTTTTGTTATACATTTTGTTCATATAGAATTTTATTTATTGGTCTTTGTATACGTTTATTATCAACTATCTTGTCACGTGAATGTTACAAATTGTATATGTATTGTGACAAAATCCCCACGTTGTTGGTTTGCGACTGTGGTGATATACCTGGTGTTGTGTGATTTGTGTCGAGCGGTGGCCACTGTAACTTATAAACTCTTTCCCCAATATTTGTACTCTCTTTATTCTGTATTATTTGTCTCTTTCCTGTACTATATATCTTTAATCTGTATCTCTTTCCTATACATTACTTCTCTTCTCTAATCTGTATTTCTTTCCTGTACTATATCTCTTTAATCTGTAATCTATATCTCTTTCCTGCACATTACCTCTCTGCACTAATCTATATTTCTTTTCTGTACTATATCTCTTTAATCCGTACTATGTATTTCTTTCCTGTACATTAACTCTCTACTCTAATATCTATATTTCTTTCCTGTACATTACCTCTCTGCTCTAATATCTATATTTCTTTCCTGTACTATATCTCTGTAATCCGTACTATGTATTTCTTTCCTGTACATTACCTCTCTGCTCTAATATCTATATTTCTTTCCTGTACATTACCTCTCTGCTCTAATATCTATATTTCTTTCCTGTACTATATCTCTGTAATCCGTACTATGTATTTCTTTCCTGTACATTACCTCTCTGCTCTAATATCTATATTTCTTTCCTGTACATTACCTCTCTGCTCGAATATCTATATTTCTTTCATGTACTATATCTCTGTAATGTGTTTACTCACAGTAGCCTAATTCGCAACACAGGTTGTCAACAGAAAATAATTTAATAAATTTGAGAAATGTATTCTCAAATTGGTAGATGGGAGGCGCACAAAGTGCAAGATAAATAAAGTGTAATTATTACAGTAACTGTCCTGTAATATGAAGTAATTAAATGAAAGAAGAACAAAGTCAGGTAGAGTTAAACTCAAGAAATATATTCTTCTAAATAATTAATAATATTAACAACAGCAGTATAATAGTCACAATATATTAACTACACAAAATACATCAATTTAGTGTTTAGAATTAAATTATGATTTCATTAATAAACTTTCTAATACCTTATATAGTTCATTTATTTATACTTATTTACACAATTTTAAGTTTTATCCTACCCCGTCACTCAGTTCGTCAACAGTCACTACAAGGAGAGGGACGTAACTTTAACGTAAACCTAACGCTGTGAAAATCTGTAATCTATGTCTGTAATATCTAAATACTTTTTCTTTATCTGTTCTGTGTGTATGTGCTGTATCTGTGTGATAATATTTCTGTATTTCTTTATTTTCTGTTACCTTTGGAGTTCTAGTTTTTAGTTCTTTGTAATCTGTATGGTCCGAGAAACTGAACGCCAACCGTCATGACGTCGCGCTTTTTATACCCCGTACCAACCCCTTATTTAGGCAAAAAGGTCGGATAAAAATAGGAATATTCCATATAAGATAAAGAAGGTCACGTTATAAATAAAGCATACTATATAACGTAAATAATGTCAAGTTAAAAAATAGCACTAAGTCGTAAATGCCGGAAATTAGTAATTAATAAATACAACAAACTAATATTTAAAGAAACCACTATTTTTCTAACAACTACTATACACTAGCATATTTAAATAATATCCTAAATTATCTAAACAATAGTCCGTTTACAACCTAATTAATACAGCAACAGGCTGAAAACTTTTCATATGTAAAGTTCAAACATGGCGGCTTCCATGCAAATAAAATTGTGCTATTTTCACAGCTTCAACTGGCTAGAAATGGTAAACACGGTAACGACAGGTAGTGACTGATAAATAATTCGATTACATAAAAATTCTATACTATTTCTTAAATAGTAAGAGTAATAATGACAAAGAATATTTTAATATTTTCCTTGAAAAACGATCTCTGAGCCGCTAGTCTGCGGTCCGTCAAATAACCGGGAAGGCCCGTAATGGAGACTTCGTCATCAAACAACAACATTAATACTTACTAAACAGGGCCGTAGCTAGGATTTTTTTTGTTTGGGGGGGGGGGGGGGGGGGGGGGGGGGGGGGGGGGGGGGGGGGGAAGGGGGGTGGTGAGTAGTTAATAGTCTAAAACTCCTTAAACAGTTAAGAAGAGAATTTTCTTTAAGTTTCTGTAATGCTTTCCGGATTTTTTTCGTGTCTTGTTTTGTCATGTCATTATCATGTAATTATCAAATGCTACGAGATCATCAATATAGCACAATAGTGCAATTAAACATTTATGCCGCAAGGTTTTTTTTTTTTTTTTTTTTTTTTTTTTTTTTTTTTTTTTTTTTTTTACCAGATTAGTTAGAAATTTTGAATCATTTAGACACTGCAGCTTTGTTAAGGGATTGCGAAATGATGAAGACAAGCAAACACTGGTTGATGGAAAAGTTGCAAAAGTTAGTCAAGTATACTGGCCGGATTCTGCAAGTAAGGTTTTGATTGGTGGACATGAGCTACAACTGGCTGGTGTTAGATCCACATGTAATAGTGGAGCTAATTTTAATTAGATTGAGTATTTGTGCAATATTACAAAACAGAAAAAGTGGACCTCAGCTTTTGCGGGAAGGTTCGGACGAACCCCCCGAACCCCCCCCCCCCCCCCCCCCCCCCCTAAATACGGGCCTAAGTAGAATCGTTTATATGAACTTTCCCACAGACTTGCAGCACAAACCACAACCTTTGTTGTACCAGTTATGGCCCACTGGTCGGCGCAAGTGGTTACAAATCCCATGCCACTCGGTGAATTCAAACCAAGTACCTTCCAGCCTGTAGCCCCACGATATACCCATTGCGCCACCGAGGCCGTGTGGGTGTGGTGTGGGTAAATGTGGGCAGGCGTCCATCAGAGAACTGTTAATTTTAATATTAATTGTTTACATCTTGCATTACATAGTAGTAGGAAGCGGAGCGGAGGGGGCATACAGGTCGAGGTGAGTAACAAAGAAGAAGAAGAAGAAGACAAAGAAGAAGAAGAAGATGATGATGCATTTTGTTTGACTACGCACACGACACATTTATTTAAGGTTTTAGTGACGTCGCACACATGGTTAAGGACCATAATGATTTCGAGAGAGGAAATCCGCTTCCGCCACTCCATTGGCTGCTCCTATCAACACAGCAACAACGGATCATTTATATGCACTTTCCCATAGACATTGCAGTACATACCACGGCCTTTGTTATACCAGTTGTGTGGCACTTGTTGGTACCAATGGCAACACTGGCAGTATTAACTGCGCTGTGTTTTACCCAGCCGTTAAAGTTGGCATAGTGCTACCTATAACCATAAAAAACAACTCTTAACAATACTCAGTAGTGTATTGCCAAAATGAAGGAATAGGGTTTTATACTAGCCATCGTGTCGATCATATAATTTAAGTGTCTGCCACTCAGTCTAATTAATAGCATATAAATGAAATGTTTCAAAGAGGTTGTTAACTTGTGCGTTTAATTGTTCGTCTTAATATCCGAAGCATTTCGCGAATTTCGCATTGTGATCGAATTGATTAGAACACAATAGTGACAATGGGGACGGACACAAATTTTCACCACTTGAACTTAATGTTTACACGATCTCTGATCACGACGACCGTAACAAATGAAAATCAATTGTTTTATGAAAATATCAATATTATCAACTCATCTTGTCACCACAACTGTTGAAGGACAGAAAGCAAAACGGTTCTTCCAAGACACAATCGCGTTTTCTACTTCCTGTTTCTCGGCACGAGCCAAACATAATTTGGTGTGTTGTGATACAGCAATCAGTGACCAAACACTTATATCATTTATAGTTCTAGGGTCTAGGCGCGAACCCAAGGGGTGGGGTGGGGGGTGTTCGTGTGTGTATGTGTGTGTGTATGTATGTGTGTGTATCAGGGGTGCCTTAACCCCCTTTAGACCCCTAAATAATTTTGATTCATTGTTAGATTCGGTCAAATAATTGCATTGAAATAATACGGGCACAAATTTGTGTAGAAGGCTGGCTAATTTTTGCCCAAATGAAATGAAAATGCCCGAATCTGGATAACAACGTTTAGTCATATGTGGCCTCAGACTAGAGTTATCCACCCATTTGGTTGTCCAAAATACGGAAACTAATGCGAGAAAATATAGTTTTCTTGTGATGTGATTAATGGCTGGGGAGCTGCTTAGTATACTGGATTGTTACACTGGGTTTGACAGGTAAGAGGATGCAGTTAGTGAATATGTGCACTTGGTTTGCACTGGATACTGCATAATGTCCCCCAGAGCACATTGAAGTCATGCAAAATTTGTGTAAAATGCAGAGAAATGGGTGTGATTCGGTCCCTTGGCCCACGTGTGTTTATTTACATTGATATAACGCGGAAAAGAGCTGGACAACAGATGTCGTCCTTTCGAGTGTTCAATGGGCCCAGGCAGGTAATGTTTCCCGTGAAATGCTAATGGCCTGGTGGAATTAATAAAAGTGCTACAGCCACTGGGGCTACATGAGAATACATAGTGACATTAATTGTGGTCTGAGGCCATGTGCTATATTATCAAACAGCTATATAGGGTTCCATACGAACCACCAAGCAGTTTTACATTACAACTTATATTTTGAGTAGAATGATGGAAATACATGATGAGGTTTCAGGCCAGCTCATTTCAGCAATTGCTGTGGGAAGGGGGTAGTTGACCCCTGCCCCTCCCCCCCCCCCCCAACTCGTACGCATATGAAAATAAATGATGTACGTTAGTATAGGATCAACAAATTGAACACACACCTAATGTAGGAATCCATATAAAATTATTCTAAATAATATATATATATTTAATATATATATATACATTTGTATATTTCATAACATAGCAAAACACTCGTCCATGTAGACCCAAACCACGATCCTCTAAAAGTTTAAATACTTTTTTTGCCATACTACATATCACGGAATTTGGTATACCAGTCGTGGGGCAGCGGTTGGGATGTAGAAAAAACCCTGAGTCCATACGGATATTAAGGATGCCTTTTTATAAAGGGAGAGTGTTCGGACACCGCGTACACAGCGTATAAGAGGAGGGGGTCGCCATGGGCGCATGGGGACTCTTTGATTTATGGGGGCTGGAGGGGTTGATTTGCCCGAAATTTTACCCAGATAAAAACTGCCCGAATTTTCCCCACTGTTTTGCCTGAATTGGGGGTCGTACGCCCATGGGGGTCGCTGACAGAGCACATCACACCAATGCGATAGCAGCCTTATACGACACACATATATAATGAATCATCACAATTTGTTTTAGTACGTACCTTATGGATGGCAGCAATGTGAATAATTGTTAACAATGGTTGGATCCCATGAATCCAGTCAAATAATGCCAAAGAAAAACTGTACTCATGACCCAATCAACTATGATGTGACAGTTACAATAACGAGTAGTATCACTTTGCTTGCTGTAATCTTTGAGCAGAAAACTATATAAATCGATATATCTATGATTTCTCTCTATTTTGTAAGTTTTAAAACAGTAATGGTAGTCCACTTATACCTGCCAGATCACTCACACATTTCAATAGCATTTCGACAAGGAAACATGTTATGACTGTCGAGAGCCATCGCTACGCCAATGCATAGTAATAACGCTGTATAAAACATATTCGCGAGGTTAATCCAGTTCAGTTCAAGTCAGTTTAAATATTACACAAATTTGACCATAATAACTACTCTTGATGTACTGCAAACGCAGATTGATATAATGCATCCACTGTTTTTCAATTCTTAGTAGTAATTGGTCAACTTGATCATTATGTGGAAGATGACCACATATAGATAATACATGTTAATTTACTTTTCAGTACTATAGGTGCCCTTTTATTCACTAAACACTCTAGAAACATCCTGCATCTGCCAATGCCTGTTGTGACAATGTAATTACTTTTGGTTCAGTTACTAGCCACCCCTTCCCTATCCGACAGCTTTACAGCCTCATCAGCCCTGCTCGATTTTATCTTGCATCTGGTACTCAGGCTATGGGTTTATTTTGGAAGGTCCGTAGCTAGCGTACTGATAACTGGTCAAATATATTAGGATACAGTACAGATTATAATGTAAATTGTCTTTTTCCAGGCGCGTGTGCAGAAAAGTGTGCATGAGGTTTTAGACAGTGGCGAGCGAATTAAAAAAAATAGGGATGGGGTGGGGTAGTGGTTAGGGTCATTCTACTCCGGAAAATATATTGAAAAAAAGATAAGAAAAGTCGCATTGATCAGGTTTTAAACGGACATCACCAGTATTTTGTTCAATTAGTTAGAGCCTACGTTTGTTTTGTGCTAATGTTACTATTAATTCCTATTCAATATGTTTATTTACATACGCATGGAAACAAATCCACACACCAACTGAGTTCATAGATGATCCATCATCATCTAAAATGCACGAAATTTGGTTATTTCTGTTTTATACAAATACTTGTATTATATAATAATATTATATATTATATAAATAATATTATATATTATATAATAATAGATACTTTTTAACCTTAAAGGATTCATTGTATACCCCATGCACTTTATTTTCATTTTTCTTTTTCAAAAGAAGGATTTACAGCAAAGGCATCGCCACCAGATGTGTTTTTCAAAAAGAAAGTAATGTTGCACATTTTGTTTGCATTCAGCATATTCCACTGGCTTAGCCAGAATATTGTACTGGAGGGGACATTTACAGGTAGTACTAAACAAAATAACTTCCGGCTGGGTCAAAGTTCGAGGTGCACCCAACGTTTGATAGAGAAGTTAACACCACAAGGTCTGTTAATGGTGATACATGTGAGTGTGTTGATGGTACAACAAAAATCATCTGGGCAAAAAATATATGCAATGTTATTTCACTTTGTCAAGTAACCTTGTGCTTGAAACATGTATGGGGTGGGGTACCTGTACAAGAAACTACTCATATTTTGTGCGGAATTAGGGTAGTCATAGACACTTCCCGTTATCTCTGAAATGAGCAGCTTGACCTCCAATTGTGTTTAATTCACTTTAAGTATGATGTGTGGTAGCATTCATATCCGTGGTGTTTATTTCCATCGATACGCTGTAAGTAGGAGTTTTAACCACATATGTTACTATTGTCATCTATGGGATTTGATTTGGTAGTATACACTCTACATTGCGAAGTGGGGTGCAACAGGCACATAAAATAAGATAGGATAAAGGGGTGTGATTGGGCGGTGGCGGCGGCATGGGGCCATGTGATTTAACGTCAATTAACACACACACACACACACACACACACACACACACACACACACACACAGACACACTTTTATCATTACACCGGAATATACACCTGACACCGACAGAGCAAATTTGGAACAAACGTCAAACGTCTAAAAACTTATCTTGGCAGTGCAGTACACAAACAGCCACTTGCCATCCTTGATCTCGCGAGCCGACAGTGTCACACGATGTCTGAGTTTCTGATATCGGCTAAATCAGTAGACAGCCCGCCCAAGAAAGTAACAACTGCCCAAAATGTCCAAATTAGGACATCTTGTGCCGAACACTAGCCCAAGATGTCCTTGGGACATTTTGGGCCAAGAAATGTCGTATAGAATAAATATATTAAACGCTACTTTGTAATATTTTCTAAAACCGTTCAAAGTTTGTTTTGTTTAACGACTCCTCCTGAGCACATTAATTAATTAATTAATCAGCGGCTATTGGATGTCAAACATTTGATAATTCTGACAGGTAGTCTTGAGAGGAAACCTGTTACATTTTTTCATTAGCATTAAAGGATCTTTTATATACACTTTCCCACAGACAGGACGGCACATACCAAATCCTTTGATATACCAGTCGTGGGGCTCTGGTTAAACCATTTAAAGGCATGTGGACATTTTGAAACCGCATGGGCGTGTCCAAACAAGTGGGATTTGCGCTAAGTTGTAGTCCGTTCGTTTGAAATGGAGGATCGATCCTCTCGATGGAGCCATTGAGTTTTCCATTTCAACCAGTGCTTCATCAATGGCATACGTAGGATGAATCAATGGATGGTTAAATTTAGTTTTGTTTAACGACACAACTAGAGCAAATTGATTTATTAATCACCGGCTATTGGATGCCAAACATTTCTTAATTTTGACATCGAGTGTTAGAGAGGAAACATTGATACATTTTTCCATTAGTAGCAAAGGATCTTTTGTAAGCACCATCCCTGAGACTGGATATATTATGTATACATGCATATGATTCATCACGAGTGGTTTTTTAATGTAAAATATCAACCTCGTCTATTGTTAATCGGTATCTGTTGAGGCTCTGCCGAGACATATACCGATTAACTAGACAAGGCTGATATTTTACATATTAAAAATCAAGAGTACCGAATTACACACACACACACACACACACACACACACACACACACACACATTCCTGAAGGAAACAAATAAGGGATCATAGCGACTTTAACACGAAATAATGCCATGACCTTTGATAAACCAGTCGACCAGTCTCAGTGATATAGTGGTTAAGCCATCAGACGTAAGGCTAGTAGGTAATGGGTTCGCAGCCCGGTAATGGCTTCCACCAAGATCGTGTTTAATGACTCAACTGATAGGTGTACGGTCATTACACGGATTTCTCTCTCACTAACCATTAACAGGCAACCTCTAACTCACTGTCCTGGACAGACAGCTCACATAGTAGAGGTGTATGCCAGTGACTGCGTGTTTGAGGATTATTTCGGTATAAGCACGTGAAACAAGTGGTGGTCGGGACAAGGAAAAACCAAGTTTATCCAGTGACCCATTGTATCTCGTACTTCGGACGAGCGCTTTACCAGTGCAGTGCAGCCCACAGTCCAAATACAAATATCATTATATCGGAAGATTTATTTTTGAAAATTAATAATAAATAAATAAATAAATACCAAAAATAAAACAAAACAAATCAAAAACAAAAAACAAAAAAAGGTTAAAGTTTGTTTTCTTTAACGACACCACTAGAGGACATTTATTTATTAATCATTGGGCATCAAATGTCAAACATAGACAGTTTGACACAGTCATAGAGAGGAAACCCGCTATATTTTTCCATTAGTAGCAAGTGGTCTTTTATATGCACCATCCAACAGACAGGATTGGACATACCACGGCCTTTGATATAAAAGTCGCGGTGCACTGGCTGAAACGAGAAATAGCCCATTGGGACCACTGACAACTCTGGGCTACGTCCCGCACCCAAAAACTTAAAAGTCATTTCTGAAATTGAAAAAAAAAGAGAAGAAAAACAAAGAAGAAAAAAAAGAACCCACCACTACTAATTTGAAAAGCACACACCACCAAAAATAGAAACAAAACAACAACAACAACAGAAACAAAAGAAGAAGAAAAAACCCGCAGTGCTATGCCATTGAGAAACTTGAAAATCACCCGATATATCAGCTAGCGCTGCAAGTCCCTGTTCAGTGAGCCTTGTGTGAAAATGTATCAACCGTGCATGTTCAATGGCTATTAGCGAAGCTGTTTTGCTACAACTTACCTTGTCACTAATTCAGCTTGTGCTGGGACCGAGTTGGGTAATGTAACAAATGGCGCCCACGTCGCGTGTAGGAATCAATGCCGACGAGTGATGGCTGTTGAGGTTATTAATCGATTTAGTACATGGCGAGCGCTATCATTCTAAGTGTTAAAACGAATTACTGTTTACATTACCGAGCAATTGTACCATATTGTTTGAAAGGTATAATACAGTGGGAAACACGACCACTGTTGCGTTTGACGAATAAACATTTTAAATCGCTAATTCTTATTTGATTAGTTGATACATGATCTGACATTCGTGTTTTAGGGAATTTTTATTTAAAAGGCTATAGGCGTATGAGCTGCCATTTTTGTTGGGGAGCAGGCTGATTTTTGCCCGAATTAAACGAAAATGCTCGAATTTGGATAACAACTACACAGCAGATATATAGGGTTCCGAACGAAGCATTTTAACATGGATTACAACTAATATTGTGGGTAGAATGATGGAAATATATATACATGGTGAAAAGGTTTTAGGTTTGAGGTAGCGCGGTCGGTCTGGGATCGATCCCCGACGGTGCGCCTATTGCGCTATTTTCTTTCCAGCCAGTGCACCACGACCAGTATATGAAAGGCCGTGTTTTATTCTATCATGGTTGTTAGTGTATATTAGTCCGGGATCCAATGTGTGTGTGTGTGTGGGGGGGGGGGGGGGGGTGGTACAAAAATATTGCATAGTATATGTATATCTGTAGCCATAAATGTTTGTTTGCAAAAAATTTGGCAAAGCAGACCATCCATTTCTATCACAGGAAGGCCTATTCAAACAAATAAAACACAAAATAAAAGTGTGTTAGGTGAAGTCAGGTTCAATCCATTTTTGAGGGCTTTGAGACCTGTGGATCCCGGACTATATAAAAGATCCTTTGCTACTAGTGAAAAAACGTTGCGAGTTTCCTCTCTGAGACTATATGTCAAAATTACCAAATGTTTGACATCCATTAGCCAATAATTAATAAATTAATGTGCTCTAATGGTTTCGTTAAACAAAACTTTAAGTTTAACTGTTAACCTTTGTCCAGAACAACAGCCAACGTAGCTGAGCTGTCCGCTTAGAACAGAAAAAAGAGGAAATAAACGAAGAAGAAAATGTATTATAGCAAACAAAATGAAGGAAGGGGCCACTTGAGCATAGTTTACAGTTGGTAATTTGATGTTATACCATAGGATTGTTTCAATATTTCGTCTGGATACAAAGAAACCCGCAATTTCCACATTGATCACTTCTAGCATTGATATATCTTTGATATACACTTTCCCATACCGCGGCTTTTAAAATACCAGTCGAGGGATACTGGCTGGAACAGAAAAAACACCGCAAACCCGACGGTTCCACCGCGGCGGGTGTGTGTGTGTGTGTGTGTGTGTGTGTGAATGTTTGTGGATTTTACAACTCATTGCATTTCAGGCGAGTATTCTAATATATATACTTCTGAGATACATTCCTCCCTACTCAGAGCAGAATGCTAAAACGTTTAAAAATTGAATATTGCAGTTCTAATAAGCTGCGACTGGAATGTGCAGATGGACAACAAAATAAGTTGAAAGATATGAGGTGGTACCGTGTTGTCATTGCGAGAAGAAAAGAAGTGAAATGGAACTCAAACGAAAGAAAATAACTTTTTTGCATAATTTTGTTTTATCATTTCATCAGTAGTCTTGTATTTGAACTATATTACGACATTGACACACGGTGTACGCATGTGTAGCTATAGATCAGTATAGACATAAATAGGGAAAGGGAAGGAATGTTTACTTAACCACACCTCAGTGCAGTTTAAACTACGGATAAATGCTATTTTGTGTCTTAACATATCGTTATTTCGACACTACAACTGAGCTACATCCCGCACCAACACAGGGAAATAAATATTGTAAAATGGATTATTATTATAACCATCTCGTAAAGGGTCACAGATACCATGCATACATTTTGTAATTCTAGGGCAGTGTCATGTTTTCGAATGTGTAAACAGCTTTGGTTAGCGTTTTTAGGGGTGTTGGGGGCGAGTTTTGTGTATTTGAATTTTAAATAAAATACGTGATGAGTGGGCGAAGGTTAGCGGAGCCATGTGATGTAAACGTCTGAGCCACGTTGTTCAAAGCATGGTTAAGTTAACCACTGGTTAGCCTGAGGTTTTCTCCTTTAAATATCTTTTTTTAAATACAATAAAACGTTTGTATTAATTATTAGAAGATACCTGTCAACACATATTTTCAGTTGTTCTTTGTAATCATTGAATATCTGATTTTGATAATTTCTCTCAACTACTAGTTAAGGTAAATAACAACTGGCGCCTGGTTATTCCTTTGAAAAGACTCTTTCCACTTTTATGAAATGTTCCAAGTCCGGTTTATTTACATTCGTGTTTATTTGATAATGATAAGTAATGTACATAATTTTGATACCAGCCTTGGTGCATGTTAATGCAATATAAGTTAAATTGTTTCAAAATTTTAAACGTTTGTGGGTTGTAAAATATTTAGCCATGGTTATGAACGTTTGTATGAACGTTGCAAGTGCTTAATTTGACCTTCTCTAATTGTAAAGCTATATTTAGTTTGGTTTAGCTATGTCAGACGGACAAGATGTTCTTGCAATTCTGAAAGTGAACGAAGACAAAGTATACGAAGGAAAACTGGTGAAATGCTGAATTCCTCGTTGATATCAAGTAGTAGATCTAGACAGAAACAGATCTGCCCATGGGAATAAACTTTTCTTCATGACTGGACGATGTTAGATTTGGGGACAGCACCGGCTGTGATCCATCACTCGACGATGACGATATTAGATTTGGGGATAGCACCAGCTGTGATCCATCACTAGACGATGACGATGTTACTTTTGGGAATAGCACCAGCTGTGATCCATCACTCGACGATGACGATGTTACTTTTGGGGATATCACCAGCTGTCATCCATCACTCGACGACGGCGACGTTAGATTTGGGGATATCACCAGCTGTGATCGATCACTCGACGATGACAATCTTACATTTGGGGATAGCACCAGCTGTCATCCATCACTCGACGATGACGATGTTACTTTTGGGAATAGCACCAGCTGTGATCCATGACTCGACGTTGACGATGTTAGATTTGGAGATATCACCAGCCATGATCCATCACTCGAAGATGACGATGTTACATTTGGGGATAGTACCAGCTGTGATCCATGACTCGACGTTGACGATGTTAGATTTGGGGATATCACCAGCTGTGATCCATCACTCGAGGCTGACGATGTTAGATTTTGTGATAGCACCAGCTGTGATCCATAACTGGACGATGTTACATTTGAGGATAGCACCAGCTGTGATCCATTATTCGACGATGATGATGATAGATTTGGGGATATCACCTGCTGTGCTCCATCACTGGACGATGTTAGATTTCGGGCTAGCACCAGCTGTGATCCATCACTCGATGATGACGATGTTAGATTTGGGGATATCACCAGCTGTGATCCATCACTCGACGATGTTAGATTTGGGGACAGCACTAGCTTTGATCCACGACTCGAATCGACGATGACGATGTTAGATTTGGGGATATCACCAGCTGTGATCCATCACTCGACGATGTTAGATTTGGGGACAGCACTAGCTTTGATCCACGACTCGACTCGACGATGACGATGTTAGATTTGGGGATATCACCAGCTGTGACCCATGACTCGACGATGACGATGTTAGATTTGGGGATATCACCAGCTGTGACCCATGACTCGATGATGACGATGTTAGATTTGGGGATATCACCAGCTGTGATCCATCACTCGACGTTGTTAGGTTTGGGGATAGCACCAGCTCTGCTCCATCACTGGACGATGTTAGATTTTGGGAAAGCACCAGCTGTCATCCGTCACTCGACGATGACGATGTTAGATTTGGGGATTTCACCAGCTGTGCTCCATCACTGGACGATGTTAGATTTGGGGATATCACCAGCTGTGATCCATCACTCGATGATGACGATGTTGCATCTGAGGATATCACCAGTTGTGATCCATCACTCGATGATGACGATATTAAATTTGGGGATAGCACCAGCTGTGGTCCATGACTCGACGATGACGATGTTAGATTTGGGGATATCACCAGCTCTGCTCCATCACTGGACGATGTTAGATTTTGGGAAAGCACCAGCTGTCATCCGTCACTCGACGATGACGATGTTAGATTTGGGGATATCACCAGCTGTGCTCCATCACTGGACGATGTTAGATTTGGGGATATCACCAGCTGTGATCCATCACTCGATGATGACGATGTTGCATCTGAGGATATCACCAGTTGTGATCCATCACTCGATGATGACGATATTAAATTTGGGGATAGCACCAGCTGTGGTCCATGACTCGACGATGACGATGTTAGATTTGGGGATAGTACCAGCTGTGGCCCATCACTCCACTATGACGATGTTAGATTTGGGGATATCACCAGCTGTGATCCATCACTCGACGATGACGATGTTAGATTTGGGGATATCACCAGCTCTGCTCCATCACTGGACGATGTTAGATTTTGGGAAAGCACCAGCTGTCATCCGTCACTCGACGATGACGATGTTAGATTTGGGGATATCACCAGCTGTGCTCCATCACTGGACGATGTTAGATTTGGGGATATCACCAGCTGTGATCCATCACTCGATGATGACGATGTTGCATCTGAGGATATCACCAGTTGTGATCCATCACTCGATGATGACGATATTAAATTTGGGGATAGCACCAGCTGTGGTCCATGACTCGACGATGACGATGTTAGATTTGGGGATAGTACCAGCTGTGGCCCATCACTCCACTATGACGATGTTAGATTTGGGGATATCACCAGCTGTGATCCATCACTCGATGATGACGATGTTGCATCTGAGGATATCACCAGTTGTGATCCATCACTCGATGATGACGATATTAAATTTGGGGATAGCACCAGCTGTGGTCCATGACTCGACGATGACGATGTTAGATTTGGGGATAGTACCAGCTGTGGCCCATCACTCCACTATGACGATGTTAGATTTGGGGATATCACCAGCTGTGCTCTATCACTGGACGATGTTAGATTTTGGGGATATCACCAGCTGTGATCTATCACTCGATGATGACGATGTTAGATTTGGGGATATCACCAGCTGTGATCCATTACTCGACTTTGTTAGATTTGGGGATAACACCAGCTGTGCTCCATCACTCCACGTTGTTAGATTTGAGGTTAGCACCAGCTGTGCTGAATCACTCGACGATGACGATGTTAGATTTGGGGATAGCACCAACTGTGATCCATCACTCGACGATGACGATGTTAGATTTGGGGATATCACCAGCTGTGACCCATGACTCGATGATGATGATGTTAGATTTGGGGATATCACCAGCTGTGACCCATGACTCGACGATGACGATTTTAGATTTGGGGATATCACCAACTGTGATCCATCACTCGACGATGAATATGTTGGATTTGAGGATATCACCAGCTGTGATCCATCACTCGACGATGACGATGTTAGATTTGGGGATATCACCAGCTGTGATCCATTACTCGACTTTGTTAGATTTGGGGATAACACCAGCTGTGCTCCATCACTCCACGTTGTTAGATTTGAGGTTAGCACCAGCTGTGCTGAATCACTCGATGATGACGATGTTAGATTTGGGGATAGCACCAGCTGTGATCCATCACTCGACGATGACGATGTTAGATTTGGGGATATCACCAGCTGTGATCCATCACTGGACGATGTTACATTTGGGGATAGCACCAGCTGTGCCCCATCACTGGACGATGTTAGATTTGGGGATAGCACCAGCTGTGATCCATCACTCGACGATGACGATGTTAGATTTGGGGATATCGCCAGCTGTGACCCATGACTCGATGATGACGATGTCAGATTTGGGGATATGACCAACTGTGATCCATGTCTCGACGATGACGATGTTAGATTTGGGGATAGCACCAGCTGTGATTCATCACTCGACGATGACGATGTTAGATTTGGGGATAGCACCAGCTGTGATCCATCGCTCGAAAATGACGATGTTAGATTTGAGGATAGCACCAGCTGTGTTTATGACTCCACCACTCGGGGATGTTGCATTTGGGGATATCACCAGCTGTGATCCATCACTGGACGATGTGTTTCCCTTTGTATATGAATAAACATAGATGTATTATGTGTTTAATAAAGAATCTTGATACTGTGTGAAAACCTCCTTTGGGGTATTCTGTCTAATTCGTTACAAAAATTCAAACAAAATACAAGTATTGTGTTTAAGGCATTGTCTTGTGTTTGCATCCATTTCAAAATATTCTCAAATAACAGTCTGTTTGATATATATATATATATATATATATATATATATATATATATATATATATATATATATATATATATTCATCGTATAGTGATAAAAAAAACTATAGACTATTAGTCGTAGAGTTGTTACAATGGCAGCAAACAAAGGACAGTCCCTTTAATAAAATAACTTTTCATCGATGAACGCACTATACATTGTAGTATATTTAAGAATTGAACGTTATATTTTTAATGTTCATGCTATGATGAACACCAAAACCGCTTTACACACTATGAATGGCGTAGCGCGTTAGCGCGAAGCCGTTCATACATAAGTGAGTAAAACGGTTTTGGTATTTATCATCGCATGAACGTCAAAAACATAATGTTCAATTCTTATAATTCCAAATGCATTAATATTACCATTATACAAAACTATATTAAAAAAACCCAATCGAACTCTATTCCACTGTATCAATACACAAATAAGGGAATTCCCTTAGAAAGTTAAAATCGTTTTTTTTTTCGTCAAATCTCCGATTCATTGTAATGATTTACATACGGTTTTATACATTTTAATTTTCTAAATCAAATGTGGACAAAAAGTTATAAAATTTAAAATAACTGAACATCAACTGATAACGGATTTTTTTTTTTTTTTTAAATATCAAACGATAATTAATTAAGAATTAAACGATCTATATACATAAATGGAAGATTTGTTGTAAAGCGGTTAAAGTATGAATTGTGAACTAATTAACATAAGGGAGAGTGTCAAATTATTTAGAAGATTTATCAATTACTATATTAAAATTGTAGTTGTCAAAAGTTGAATTAGTGAAAAGTAAATGTGAAGACTGACTTGAAAGGAATAAAATGGTTTCAGTATTACTATGTGTGTGAATTTCAGAGGCAGTTTGTGATTGTGTGATATTATTCTCGGAAAGGACAGGTCGCGTAATTGTGCACGAAGGCATATGTGTTTTCGTGAGTGTAAGTTGTCGATTTAGTGTTTTTGTCAAATGTGACAGAGCTGCGCTCATGTCTCTCTTTTGATTTTATGAACATTCTCTGCTATAACGTCTAATAGAAGCTTCGTTTTTGTGGCCTGTCATATACATTATGTGTCTCAGTTCAAAACCGGAGTCGTTTAAAGCCTAAATTGCTGTAGCTTAATGTAAAGTCTCCACCAAAACTTTCGTGTCTGTCATCCGACATTGTGATTGCCGTCTGTCAGTTTGTCACTGTTACTCAGTGCAGACGATATTGGGATAAAAATAGAAACGATGGAATCCTCGGGGATTCCATTGTTGACATAATTGATAAAAAGTAGTTCCGGTAATAGCATTATGTTTTTATTTGTTTACCGAAAAAGTACAAGTTTTTAGATCACGTGATAGCACTTTAACCAATCCAGACGCCTATTACAAAACACTAATATAATGGAATTATTACAAAATATTACATAATGAAAATATATCTGTATTGTTATTGGTCAAAAACCAGTCACATGACCTTCCGTAAATAGTGATATTGCTCTGAGACGGTCCCACTGGTTCATCAAAAGTGATATTGCCCTGGGTGATTTAACCAATGAAAATAAAGATGAGATAAAATTCTATCCAATTAATGAGTAGGTAACGTAATGCAACATCAAATGCTACTTCTAATGTAAACAAGCACAAACTTGTGACAAAACGCTTTTTTGTCCTTCAACAAAAAGATAACTTCTTTATTTATACTGAGTTTAATTCCGCAAATACGACAAAGACAAGATCGGTAATCGTCAAATTATGTAAGGAATGTCTCGCAGATTTAGAAACGTACATGATACATCAAAATGCAGTTGGAATCGGCACTCAGGATTTTATGTTACAAATAAAAAAATGCCGTAGGCCTCGGTCAATATCAATTTCTTCGGTCCACAACACACGAAATATCGGCTTCAATGACGGTCAATAATTGATATATAGTATGAATATTATCTGTATATGAATTTACCGTTTTCTGACACCCAATTGCCAATGTAGGTTTCGTGCTGATATGTCATAAAACATTCATTTATTCATATATTCATTTGATTCTTATATGAAGTCACTTTATTTTGCTTCAACGTTTTTGAAAGATTATATTTTATTTAAAAACAAAAACAAAACTAAGCAAAACAACGTTTTGACACAAGGAAATATTTCCTTTTCGCCTGTGATGAATTCTAACGCAGAACGCATCGCGCTGTAACAGTTGGTGGAATAACATGCTAAATATGTGAAAACTGAGCTAGTACATATCCAAAACGAATGTTTATAAATTAACTAATTACCCACGCATGGATGTTCACGTGGGACAATTTGCGCTCAAACAATAACTCTTTCTGCTTAACTGCATATTATATATATAAAACAGATGTTTCCGAACCGTGTACAGATTTCTGAATAAACAGATCTTTCTAAATATCATTAAAAAAAAACACCTCAAAAGTTTATGTTTCATCGGTTCCAAGTGTAACATCTGATGTCCTAGGTAAAGTTGCTCATTTGTCAGATATATATGGAGGGACAAACACTACTAACTATATGGTTTTATAGTATTGTGAAATTAATTAAGAACTACAGATTTACTGTATTTTAGAGTGGCCGCCCAAACTCCTGATTAATTACTACATAATAAACGGTAAACAATCATAAACCACACTTCGGCAGACGTACTGGTGTGATTTCGCGCCGCCTGCGACACACCAAACTACGATGGAGCCGTTCTCCCCAACCAATACGTATTGTTAATTACATTGTGCCTCGACAGATGCACGTGACTTGACTGGCCTCCCTGCAGCATGTGACACACGAGCGACGCGTCTGCTCTCAGAGTCATTGCTTCGAGAGGCATCATTAAATATTTCCAATCGACTCTATCTAAGTCGTGAGGAATCCACCGGGGTTTGTATTAATGAAGAGCGGTTTGCTAGCGTTTTCAAGATTATCTGGCCATAACTATATTGAAGACATTGATTTATTCCAACCAGCGGTCTCCACCGACTGCAATTTGCGCCGATAGTCCCCGAATGTATCAGAACCTTGGAATGTACCACGGAGACGGTTTGAGGAATCGTAATGGATTAAAATCGTTTGCATGGAGAAACACGAGGAACGTTCACGCCAAGACAGTTCCAGTTGGTCGTGTTATACCTAAATGTTAAGTGTTATTATTGTTGAATAATTACTAGATAAGTGCGTCTTTCAAATGACTGCACACGGCGTTACAACACAGCGTTCGCCTGTCTGCTGCCGCTCGTTACGTGAGAATGGAACATCGATGGCGACAACACTTGCTTTAACCAGAGGCATTTGTCTCAATAAAGAGCATTTCCTTCATTCTGCCAATCTCTTGGGCGTTTAGGCTTTGTATTCAATTCGTGCCGACTATGGCCTCCAAGGGAAGTGTGTCAGTTCGTCGAATGCCACAAACAGACACGCAAATGGCGTTTCAATTCCAGCAGCGCCTTCAGGGTTTGGCAAAAGAAATTGCTATTTCAAAGCTCAACGGTGGACATGCTTCGCGCTATTCCTTAATAGCTGTCGATTCATAGATGGCGGCCACGTGATTAGTCTTGTATCAAGAAATCTTCACGTAAATATGGACTGCTTTAGGCTTTGTACCAAATACAAGCATTTACTGGCAGAGATATATTGTGTGTCATCATCAACGCAGCTGTACTTTCGCGATGACCGCAGTTAATATGTTGTTTTCTTGCTTGCCAAATACTCCCCGTGGCACTAACGTATTTTACGCTGCGTGGCCGTGTTAGGCGATAGTTGTGTCATGCGTCTGTGTGTCGAGGTGTCTGTGCTGTCTATATTAGTAGGATGTCTCGTGGACGCGATGTCTGCTGATGTACTACACGGCAAACGAGCGTGCTGCCTCTGTGAGAAGGAATCACAACAAGCGTGAGAGGCTCGCGACATGCGGCTGATTAAAACACCATGCCCAGGAAGACAATGTTTCGTTTGATGTTTTCCCTCATACTCTGCCTGTCGTGTGTCGCCAATGGTGCTAAAATACAGGAACCTGTTGTAACTATTGGAGGGCTCTTCGAGAAGGACTCCAGCGTGTTGGTAGAGGCGTTCCATTCGGCTGTGGATGAATTCAATAACTCTACAAATAAAATGCGTCTTCGTGGACATTCTATAGTTGCCCAAGGCGACGTATACGAATCTATTCAAAATACTTGTTTTCTTTTGGATAAGCAAAGTTTTCACATCTTTCTGGCATTTGCCAACACGACAACCGTGCATAACCTTAATATGATAGCCAGTGTTATTGGAATGCCAGTCATAGGATACATTACGGATAATGTCGACCAGCATGTGCAGGTAAGTCCTTGACATTTGAGCTGACGGCAACAATATTAAAAATAATGTTAATATGATCATCATAATCGTTTTTGCTATTAACATTATTATTATTATTATTAATAATACTTTTATTATTATTACTTTAATAACATTAGTTATTTAGTAGCTTAATTTATAAAACTTGCAAAAGAATGTTTCACAACCATACGATTTTAAAGGCGCATACCCTAGTTTCAGCCCGTGAAAATGGACACTAAGTTTGGTTAATCTACAAACCTGCAACACATTTAGATAAGGTTATAACAGAGAGAAACTAAAGTCTGTGATATTTAAAGAGGGAAATATCGTCTAAAAACAACTAGAGCTTGTCTCAATAACCATTATTTCTTAGACGAACGTGCGTTTTTAAAATTATCAAAAATGCATTTTGGGGTATTGCAAACACCTGAATGACCAGAACCACTCCAGGTGTACGAAAATTAATATTCTAAATAAGAAAATGTAAGTACTTGTAATTTAAATAAATAAATAAATTTAATAAAAACGGCTTTAATATTGAAAAAACACGTCGTAGTGTTTAAAAACTAGGGTATGTCACTTTAAGAATATATTACTTCACACTGCGTACCCTCCCAAAACTAATACATACTCTACAATATGTAATTTATAACTTTTGAGAGAGAGAGAGAGAGAGAGAGAGAGAGAGAGAGAGAGAGAGAGAGAGAGAGAGAGAGAGAGAGAGAGAGAGACAAACAAAACGCACACACGTATAAATACATAATACATGTAACACTGGAAGTGTGTTGTTTGTATTATTAAGTAGATAATTAACACGACTCCATAACTGTTGTAGAATTTCCATCTCAGTAATTCATTACTTGAGTTCAAACAGCTTATTGGATTAAGATTTTGCTTCGTAAGTCGGCTGATGTGCTTCGACCAGTTAACACTGGCTAATGTTGTCTAATCGACTGCAATTACATGCCGCATGTGCACACTCCCGATCTTCACAGCTCACTAATATAATAATTGGGTGGAAACGTACGTTGTTTGGGAATCTGTCTTCTTATTTTCTGCTTATTAAGAGTATTAAGGGAAATACTAAATTGCATTAGCACAATATTCCCGGGACAATACAGGCTTTTACAATAAATATTTATCATATATATTAGTATGACCGTAATAACAGCAGGATTTATGTGAACAGAAATAATATCATATTACTTTAACTTTTATTTATTCACATTATTGTATTGGTCACGTTTTAATAATACTTATTTACCTAGATACCTATATAAATAGACCTATACATACACATTCACACGCCTACACACATCCGTGCACATCTACATACACATTACATCAAAAGAAAAAAGACGTACGCATGCACACACGTACGCACACATGCACGCACACACGCACACACATTCTCCGTATGTACACAGGGGCGGGATGTAGTCCAGTGGTAAAGCGTTCGCTTGATGCGCGGTCGGTCTGGGATCGATCCCCGTCAGTGGGCCCATTGGGCTATTTCTCGCTCCAGCCAGTGCACCACGACTGATATATATATCAAAGGCCGTGGTATGTGTTATCCTGTCTATGGGATGGTGCATATAAAAGATCCCTTGCTGCTAATCCAGAAGAGTAGCCCATGAAGTGGTGACAGCGGGTTTCCTCTTCCAATATCTGTGTGGTCCTTAACCATATGTCCGACGCCATATAACCGTAAATAAAATGTGTTGAGTGCGTTGTTAAATAAAATAGTATCTTCCTTCCTTCCCGTATGTACACAAATGTTTTATTATTGCAACTGAAATAATTAACATTTATTTTGTTATTAATATTAATGTATGTAAAATACTTTTACAAATTAATAACTGTATTTTTGTATTAATAAGTTTAACATATATTTTCTTTCTTTTTTCTCTGTTTTGTGACATATTTGTTTTTATTACACTATCCAATGGCACTTTCGTTTACCCTTTATATTTATTAAGTTTAGCTGCTGAAGCTCTTTTTGAATCGTTAAGATTCTTTTTCTTCTTCCAGCTAATATTTCGTTAGTTATATCTTGAAAAACTACATGATCGTACTATCATATGCGACCTGGCCCTTGGATTATGCTTGCGTTTTATGGACAATGTATTTAATAGTTTATATTACCAAAATATCTCAACCAAATGAATGAATGAATGTTTAACGACACCCCAGCACGAAAAACACATCGGCTATTGGAATGAATGAATGTTTAACGACACCCCAGCACGAAAAACACATCGGCTATTGGGTGTCAAACTATGGTAATGGAAACCTTTAAGGTGATGATCAACATCTACAGAAAAGTTCCAGATATAAATAAAAACAGTGTAAAGAACTGCAAAAATACAAATACAAATATCACAGATAAGATACTGACTTTTACTCTAAACTTCAGTTTGTGCTGTATTGCCCATTCTCAAAGAGAATGTTACACCCCTGCACCACGGTGAGGTTACAGCACGCGCAGGGGATATCTCAACCAAGACCAAGAAATCGAGCTCAAGTGCGACTTCGCCATTAGCAACCACGACCAGTTATACACTCTGTATACTCTTATTATTTGTGTATTTGTTTGTGTATTTTTAATGATTTCTTGAACACTGCTTTAATGATTCTGACTGGAAATGTGTTGGCTAATACACGATCACAACGTCTCGTTCGCGATCTGAGAGATCTGACTGGTTAAAATGTACTGCAGCCATTTTGGATTTGATCGACAATGATACTGTTTGGCAGAAACTAACTGGCATCGGCCTGTTAATGACATCATTAATTCCAGAGCTTTTGAAATTAGTTTTTTTTTTTTAAATGGACTTCGCCAACAAAACGAAGACATTTTTTGGTATTATTATTCTGAGAGGATTGATAATAAATCGTCAATCAACCCACAAGTACAACACTTACTCAAGATAAAATTTAAAAAGTGTGTAATAGAAGCCGTAAACAACATGATTACGAACCTGCCATTAGAATATTATTCAGTATTGCGTCGCTGCACAGGACAGTCCAAAATATGTTAAGTCAAATTTGTGAAGGTATGCAGCCATCAATCACCGACAGGTTAATTGTTCATAGGTGGGCTGGTCTTGACCACGATAAAGGGTTCCAGGGGTGCAGAAATGAAAAATATTTAAGTGGCCCGCCGGACCAGAACCGACCAAATTTTATTAGCCCACCAGAATTTCTACTAGTCCGCCAGTCTATAGAACAATATACGAGCGTATTATTAACAATATTATAATATACAGTGTCTTCACTACAAATTTTATATATAGAGAGATATACTGACAAAACTGTATTGAGAACAGTTGGTGATCAACATCACGTGGCAAACCAAATTAGAAAGACAGGTAGACCGTCGGGCTGGTAGTTGTATTTTTAAACTCGTCCGTCAGAATTGTAACTCGCATTTGGCGAGCGGGCGAGTACTTTCTGCAGCCCTGGGTTCCCACTGCGTGCTGCACGTCCTAGTTCATGTGCAATGACATTTTGGCTCCAAATGCAGTTTTATGTCATGTTAGCTAGAAAAGCCCGACAAAAATCGACGTCATACCGCGGGAAATTAAAACAAAAATTGACGCACACAGGTCAAAATCGACGGGCGCGTTGACCAGAAGCCAGAAACTTATTTTATTTGGCCTAAGGGTGAGTGAGTGGTAGTATTTATATCAAGTGTGTATGTCGATTGATACGCTGCATATAGTTTTAGCCACATATGTTATATTGTGGATAATGACGTAAAAAAAGTAAAACAATAAATAATGATAATAAAAGGTGGAGGTGTGTGCATGCATGCGTGTTACGTCAGTAAATTATTTATTTACTATTTTATTCACACACATTTAACACCATAAAAACTTGTATTTTAAAAAAGCAATTTTTAAAAAATAATAATACCCCCCCCCCCGTTTGAACTATCAGAGGAGGACATGTTTATCATGTTTTATGTTACAATTTATTTTTAAAATAAACAGCGCCTGTTTTTGTGATATAAAGGCAGCTGATGAAATTGTCGTTAGTAGTAATATGAGTTTACGAAAAGTTTAAACGTTTTTTTTTGTTTAACGACATTACTAAGGCGCATTGATTAATTAATCATTGGCTATTGGATGTCAAACATTTGGTAATTCTGACTCATAGTCATCAGAGGACACCCGCAACATTTTTCTTAAATTAGCAGCAAGGGATCTTTTATATGCATTTTCTCACTGACAGGAAAGCCTTTGACCAGTTGTGGTGCACTGGTTGGAACGAAGAAAACCAAATAAGTTCAATGGATCCACCGAGGTGGTTCGATCCTGCGACGCAAGCACCTCAGGCGAACGTTCAACCGACTGAGTTCAATCCCGCCCCTTTATTAAAATTGTTGTGGCATTTGTATTTTGCATGAGTAAATTGTCTTTATAATATTGTAAGACAAAATTGCAGCTTTAATCAATAGAAGAACGAGTTCCTGAACTCATTTTGTAGACGCTGTATTAGTATGAAATGAATCATGGAGTTTGTGTTCAGTTTGCAAACGCTGTATTTTGATGAAATGAATCACGAAGTTTGTGTTCAGTTTGGATACGCTGTATTTTGATGAAATGAATCACGAAGTTTGTGTTCAGTTTGGAGATGCTGTATTTTGATGAAATGAATCACGAAGTTTGTGTTCAGTTTGGAGACGCTGTATTTTGATGAAATGAATCACGAGGTTTGTGTTCAGTTTGGAGACGCTGTATTTTGATGAAATATATTTTGATGAAATGAATCACAAAGTTTGTGTTCAGTTTAGAGACGCTGTATTTTGATGAAATGAATAACGGGGTTTGTGGTGTTTCGGTTACTACAAACTGTGATGCCAGCATCAATATCCACAAATACATCATGAAACGTTTGTTTGTTTCTGTGTTTTGTTGTTTTGTTTGTTGTTGTTGTTGGGTTGTTTGTTTGTTTGGTGTTTTTGTTTGGTGTTTTTGTTTGTTTGTTTGGGGTTTCGGGGTGAGGTGGGTTAGCTTAGTATTACTAAATTATAACTTGACGGTACCTCGATTTTGTCCGCCTCAATTAGATGGCTGTAAATTGTAAAGACAGAGTAGGCATACAAATTTGATTATCAACTTGTTGACCGGTTAACAGCTTGGCGACTACTGGAGACCCAACTAAACCTAGTTTCCATGACAATCAGGAACTACTGGTGGACGCTTCCACTGAGGTGTGATTGGTCGTAGGATAGACGCCCCTGTTCGTTGGATGATCAAACAATGGTATATTCTATCCTGTCTACTTACGCCTATATAAAAGATACGTTGTTGCTAATCGAGGGCCCAGGGGAGACATGCCTGAACCCTAGTTAATGTAAAATTAAGTTTGGACTTCGACTAATTGAGTCCTCCGCCTGTTACCGCCCCGGTCGGACTGCTGGTGCTCCCTTGCTACTCTCGATTCACTAATACCAAAACCTATATTAGCTCGGCCATTTACCTTTCGACCGACCGTTCAAAATTGCGCCAATTTTCCTCAATCAAAATTGCGCACCCTTTTCTCTTTGGCATTAACTGCTCCATTCAAAATTCAAAATTCATAGCACCACCACCACCCCTGCTACCGATTTGATCGGGCTGCTGGTGCCCCCTTGCACCTGCCAGTGCAGACGGTCCCTCATCTCCCCTCCCCCACCTTTCCTATCATGGACGGAGGAGCCAAGGCCGGCTCTTGTGCCCACGACAGGCGTGCGCTACAACAGCTTGTTCTGAATGTGCACATAAAACCCTATGACCTGACCTGACCTGACCTGCTAATCGAGGGCCCAGGGGAGACATGCCTGAAACCTAGTGGATAGAGGCATGTAAAATTAAGTTTGGACTTCGACTAATTGAGTCCTCCGCCTGTTGCCGCCCCGGTTGGACTGCTGGTGCTCCCTTGCACTTGCCAGTGTAGGCGGTCCCCCCTCTAACCCACCCCACCCCTTTCCTGTCCTGGACGGAGGAGCCGGCCGATGCCGGCACCTGTACCCAGGACAGGCGTGCGTTACAACAGCTTGTTCTGAATGTGCACGTTAAACACACTGACCTGACCTGCTAATTGAGTTATTGCTACGAGTCTCGCCAGGGTTGTCATGCCACGATCTGAACAGATCAGGACCTTTTAAGGGCCCCGTGGGCAACCTAGGCAGACAACTCAACGCCATCTAGGTCCACTTAACTAGCTACTCTCGGCATACTAATCTTCCAAAACTATCTTCCCTTCTTTTTACTTATTGGCGGACCGTTCAAAATTGTGCCTAATTTGCTTCACAAAAGTGCGCACCCATTCTCTTTGGCTTAATCCTACGGGACCTTCCAAATTCCATAGCACCATACTACCCTCCGCCTGTTACCGACCAGGGCCCCTTCCACAAAGCGATCTTAGCCCTAAGATCACCTTAAGTGCATGGCTACCTTATGCACTAAGGTGATCTTAGTGCCAAGATCGCATCATGGCATGTGGCCCTGGTCGGACTTCTGGTGCTCCCTTGCACCAGCCAGTGCAGGCTGTGTCCCCCCTCCCCCCTCTCCACCCCTTTCCTGTTCTGGACGGAAGAGCCAGCTGAGGGCTGTACTTGTGCCCAGGACAGGCGTGCGCTACAACAGCTTGTTCTGACTGTGCACGTTAAATACTCTAACCTGACCTGACCTGACCTAATTGAGTTTACATCAGTTTTGTACTCTGCTATCTAAAAGTACATACCATTCGTGACTTGTGTTTCTTTTGCTGTTCAGTATATTACATTCCATTAAGCCCCCAGTTTGTCCATACTTCCATTGTTTGCTTATCTAGCAGTGATATATTTTATTTCAATACCTACACGTGTATCTCACGATAAGTCACAAGAAGACATTATTTATTTTTTATTCCGCACTTGGTAAGAAACTGTACCCGGGGTATGAGGCGGGGCCCAACATCTTTGAGTGGCCCGTGAGTCACTCACGTGGTCAACTAGTGCACCTTGTTGAGTGATCCGTGAGTCATGCACTTGACCAACCATGTTGTCTTGACCGGAGTCATATCAAATTGCTCTTGCCTGGATTTCAAATCACCAGTTATTATATGTACAATCAGAGACTTTCCGACAGGTGGCGCTCGTGCTCTCTCTCTCTCTCTCTCTCTCTCTCTCTCTCTCTCTCTCTCTCTCTCTCTCTCTCTCTCTCTCTCTCTCTCTCTCTCTCAACTAGATTTTATTCAAATAATATATAAATAATTAATTTTTTTTAAATCCACAAACAGAGAATGGATAGGTTTTTTGGCAATGACATATACACGTCTCGTTTCCAGCGATTCACTGGTTTTTTGTTGTTGTTGTTGTATTTTGTCATATAATAGATCCGTTAGGCAGTCGAGACATTCTTTGTGCAATGCCTCATCGTTTGAAAAAATATGACCACTTTTCCTGTTCGTACAGAGGTAGACAAAGTAATTTTATACGACCAGTGGCTTCAAATCACACTACCGAACAGCTGTTTAAAACGAGACTATAGGGTGTATGGTAACGACGCGAACTCTAAGGGGGAGATAATTTCTGGGTGTACGCCATTAGTAGTGTAATATCTACTTCCCCAGTCAGTTATACGTTTAATATTCGCCACTCTATACTTGCATGTCCTCTGCTTGTCTTACAGACAGAATAGAACGCACTGTTTTCTTTGAGACATCAATCATTTGGCAGTAATTCATTCTATGAAATGCCGATTATTATTATTTGAAAAAAAACGTTTGTCATTCTATTGAGCATAAATGGCCAGAACACTTGAAATTTAACTTTGCAAATATACTATTTAAAATACTTCATAAATCTGCCATAAATAAACTAGAATATCAGGAACCTTTTTATGACTTACAGGAAAACCAAATTGCATCTTAGATCATGACAGTGCTCAAGAAGACTGCGTTAAATGTGCAAGGCTGACAAATTCGGTTAGCAGTGACTAGTAACCAAAATAATAAACCGATTGGATTATGTAAAGTGTCAGCTTTATTTTTAGACTTTTAATAATCTGTTTGAGTTAAAAAAGGAACCAATGAATTGCTACATACCTCTAACGAAATAAAAACATTCAGTTAAGTCTTATACTCAAATATTTCAATGTAAATAAATCAGGTTTTTTAAAAACCCAAATTACCATCAAATTGCATAGGCTAAACCTCTTTTTTGATAAAGGGGTGAAGGCAACTGCTGGAACAGTGAAAGTAAAACAATTGCACGTTCGGTTCGCTCTGTTGTCTCGGTGTACTTGGCTGTTCCAACATTTTCCCTTCATCCTGTATAAAAATGAGATTGTATCTATATAATTTGATGGTAATTTGTTAAACTTCAAACAAAAATTATATTCGAATGTTTTGTTAAATGAGAAATGTCATTATTTGCGTTGGCATGCATTTAAAGCTTAATGGTGTTTTTAGTATTATTCATTATAGAGTTCATGCAAATTAATCAGTTTCCTTTCGACGCAAAATGACTATAACCATATTGTCTGTTTCTGCTCTCGGGTATGCATCGGCATAGCAAATACGTATTTATTACCCTAGCGTAACCGGGGAAATACAAATGACAATTCCTCACTAAGACATTATCATGCACCGGTGTAAGGTATAATGTTATTGGACGATTTAGCGCTTACAGACCAATGGATTTATTGGTACTAAACGTGACGTCTCGTCATTTGGCGAACATACGCAATGACGCCATGTAGTTTAAAAGAGTTTGCATTCTAGGTCTTTATTGTTAAATTTGTAATAAAATATTTTCTTTTATACAATAAATTGTGTAAAAACAGTGTAAATAGAACTTTTCATTTTCAAAATTGTTTAATCGTGAGTAAAATATAAAGTTATAGCAATTCTCAATATTTGTTCAACATCGTTTTTATACTGACGGAAAAAAGAAACACAAGTTCAGTTTTGGTAATATAACTTCTTTTTTTTTTATCCATATACCAAATGTAGTAACATTTGACACATAGCTACCTCATTTTACTGTCTAAAGAATATTTGGTTAAAATTGGGTCAACCGTGAGCACGTGCGAAGCTGCATGCTTTTTACCGATTTGTCACTGCCACTGCCACGTGCTATGGACTCGAACACCATACCAGATCGAGTGCACAACATTTTATTTCAACACGACTGAAAAGCAAAATGCCGCAAAAGTTACAAGTTGATAGGGGTAGGGCTATTGCTCTAACTATGCAGGGACAGTCGCAACGTCGCGTCGCCCAGCAATCTGGGGTACGATAGCTCTCGGAGCCACAGGGAGATTAACTGACCATCCCAGGAAGGGATGTCCGTGCGTTATGTTGCCACGTCAAGATAGAGACATACGTCTCGCACACCTCAGTAACCGATTTCAGACAGCTACGGAGAAGGCGAGTCAGGTTGTAGGCACTCATGGTGGCCCAGTGTTTCAACGAAAGGAATCGGTCGCGGGAGTTTAACTTAAGGACACGACGTCCTTACGTTGGTCCGCAACGTACACCCAGGCGACGTCAACGTTGATTGTAATGGCTGCGTGCACATGCACCAAATCGGCTTCACTTGGCCCACTAGAGACGTGTGTTATTCAGATCAGATGGACAACAACGTGTCTATCGACGTCAAGGTGAGCGATATTCAGACGGGTGCGTTAAACAAAAAAAACATATTTGGGGGAGGGTCTGTAATGGTGGTTTTTTGTGTGTTTTTTTGTTGTTGGTTTTTTTTTTTGGGGGGGGGGGGAGGGATTTCTCATAGCGTGAAAACCCCTCTCGTGGTGATCCAGGGCAATCTTCCAGCCGTTAGATATAGGCATCAGTTCATCAGGCCTCACGTCCTTCCACTTATCCATGCGCGTAACCTTACGTTACAGCAGAATAATGCGAGGCCGCACGTTGCTGGGGTTGTCTTAACTTCCACAACTAAAACAATGTCCCTGTGCTCGATTGGCCACTCTACAGTCCAGATTTGAACACGATCGAGCATTTGTGGGACGAGCTGGACAGAAGTGTCAGGAAGCGCGTCAACGTCCTAAACAACATCGCTCAACTCACGCTGGCCCTTCTTCATGACTAGAATAAGATCCCACAAAGGACCATAAACAACTTGATTGGGTCATTGGTAAAGCTAGTTAGGTAGCGACTCCAGCCCGGGGTGGGCACACACACTATTGATTTTGATCAGGAAATAGAGTAGGGTACCCACATTTCAACGTTATCCGTATAAATGCCGTCTGTGATAACACAACACAACTTGTCAAAATTTATTCAGTAATGAAGACATAACCTAAAAATGTAAACAATGAAATAATCATGAATAAAACATTTGAAATATTTACCACCGAATACAAACTTGCGTTGTTGTTGTTTTTTCTGTCAGTATATACATATATATATCCTATAACTTACCCATGATATCCATGTCATAAACCCATGTGATAAGTTACTTTATTAACCCGGTTAATAATGGTATGCAAATTTGCAAGGTCTCTAGGTAATGTGTTGCTGTGAATGGGTCATTTGCTTACATTTGCAACAAGACCCGTGTACCTGAGCGTAACGTTTCCAAAGATTTGTTTAAAGATGCATGACGTCAAACTAATCTGTGCTAATCGTGATGAGGTCATATTATCGATGGTGGCGACTTTAGTACTGTGATTTACTAATTTTTTTAATTAGAATGTTATTTTAGAAGTATTATAGGATAAATAGAATTCGCATCTCGTGTTTTTTAATATGTAAAATATCAACCTCGTTTAGTTAATAGGTATTTGTCTCGGCAGAGCCTCGACAAATACCGATTAACATAGACTCGGTTGATATTTTCCTTATTAAAAAATACTCGTGACGAATCATATACATACATACATACATACATACATACATACATATATTACTCAAAAGAATTTAAGGGTCAGACGATATTTTCGACATTATTTTCTGAATGTCAATTATATTAGCTAGACCATAATGTCACGCATGGTATTGTTCTATTTTGACGAAAGTGGGTCTAAGCAACCCATAAATGAATTAAAATCCACTGTCATTGACACTGTCGACTAGTTCTAATGGCGAAAACATGCTTACATTTGCACGTAAATTAGGGCGAAAGCGAAAGGTCTGCTAAGTGCCCATAACTTGCTTTTTCACAAAGCGCTTCATTTGCACGCTTTGCGTGTGTATTCCATGTTCCCAATGCTGAATTTCCGTATAATTGGAGCTTGCGTTCGTGTACGGTGCACACTCCAAATTCTACAATGGTACGACGTCAACTGACTATCGAAGATCGAGGAAGGGCTATTGCTTGGCTTCAGGATGGCATTACGCAAAGAAATGTTGCTCTGAGACTTGGTGTCAGTCAGAGTGTCGTTGGCCGACTGTGGCAACGGTACCAAGCAACGAATTCTGTTCGAAATCGTCCACATTTGGGAAGACCCCGAAGCACTACAAATAGAGAGGACCGCTACATCACCAATATGGCTCTATGCCAACGCACAACCACTGCACGCCCATTACGTGACAATCTGCGGACTGCGACTGGAACTCGAGTGTCTGATCAAACCATACGCAATCGTCTGAGAGCCAATAATCTACGCTGCCGTCGCCAGGCTGTTCGACCACCACTCCTACCACGTCACAGAACGGCCAGATGTCACTGGTGCACACTTCATCTGCGGTGGCAACGTGTTCAGTGGGGTCGAGTGATGTTCACTGATAAGTCCAGGTTTAATCTCCAGTTCAACGACGGTCGGGTTCGTGTCTACAGACGTCCTGGGGAGCGCTTCGCTGGCGTTAACGTTAGACAACATCATCGGTTCGGTGGTGGCAGCGTCATGGTGTGGGGCGGCATCTCTACCCACCACAGGACCCCCCTCTATGTGGTGGATGGCAATCTGAATGGAATCCGCTATCTGAATGAGATTATCTGGCCGTTGATTCTCCCAGGCCTTCAGCAGATTGGCGGCGGGGCAGTTCTGCAGGATGACAATACCAGACCCCACCGCGCCAGGGTGGTAACGGACTTTCTCAGACAACAAGGTATTGCCGGGATGGATTGGCCAGCATATTCGCCTGACTTGGCCCCAATAGAGCACGCCTGGGACGAATTAGGCAGGAGAGTTCGGGATAACCATGCCCCTCCGGCCAACCTTCATGATCTGGGTCAACTTCTTATGGCAGAGTGGCAGGCCATTCCCCAGAGTTCTTCAGACGTCTGATCAACAGCATGAGGCAACGATGTGTCGAGTGTATTCGCGCCAGGGGTGGATTCACACACTATTACACGAATGTTCTAATGTGTAAAATCCATGTTTGACAACCTTCAACTTTGACAGCATGTCATGTGACTTTCTTGTATACAGTGACGTTTATTTGTGTTTTTTTGTAAATATGGAACAATAAATTAAATTTTTGGTGTAGTTTAAATCATCAATCTAATACACTCTGAAACTTATTTGGTTATAAATTTTTGACCCTTAAATTCTTTTGAGTAGTATATATATATATATATATATATATATATATATATATATATATATATATATATATATATATACACACACATGGACATTTATGGTTATAAGAAATAAACGTTTTTCATGAAACAATAGATGAGGTAATAAACACAACAACAAACTTGGTACCATGTATTGTCCACTTTATGTCCCTCGTGAACATTATTTCACTCGGGACATAAATTTCATAATAACTGGTAACTCGTTTGTTATCCTCCATGTTCAAATTAAATGGTGACGTGATAGCAACCGAGAATGAACAGTACTCTTAACTAGTCTGGGAATCAGTTGGGATTTCATCATCGATCATCGGTTATAATCGGTTGGCACCAACCGATCAACTTTTGATTACACAATTGGTTAGAATTACATAAACAAAGAAGGATTTGAATTATAAGGACCATACAAACGTATAGCATTCACACTATAAATGGATAATTTTACCTTTAATATCTATTTAATATCTTTTCCCCCGCTAAGTACACATTAAAACAAACGCCAACACCAACATTATTACATCAATTCCTTCATCTAAATAGGAGGAACAGTTACAGTTAACATTATCAATTGTGGATTTTTATAATCAATCATCATATTGGTAGAGCCAAACAGGTCGATTTCCCGTTATAATCGATCATTAGAATATCACTAAGTCTAACTAATACTAATTATGCTGCTCATTGATGGCTTTGCTATCTTTAATATGGAATGCTGAGTCTTGTTTGATATTCTACTTCTCAAGTGCATGTTGGGCGGACCATTTATCTCTCGCTAATCGCTATTTATGACGCAGATAACAGACATTTGCTATCTTTATACTCTATCTTGTCCAATTCTACAATTATTCTTACATATGCGGTTGTTGTTTCGTTTCGTTTCGTTTTATTTCTGCAGTATTCAGGCTAATCTAAAAAAAAGTAAAGAATACTCAATTGGTGTCTTGATATCGTTATTTCTGCATCTGGTTCTCCCAGAAACGCCAGCTATATGTCAAGATAACACGCTGCGGGCAATCAATGGCTAAACATTGGCTATATTTGAATAATTTTGCCGACAAGTGACGTCATTTGTCAAGATTCGGTGCTAAAACAACATTGTAAAACTGGACAAATTGTACAGTCTGCCTACGGCTGATCTTAAATCTGTAGAAATGGACAGAAATATTTTCGAAAAGACAACCAGAATATTAATGTTCAACCAGCCTTAGTTGATTGTTATCTTGGGTTGTTGTTTAGATTTCGAGGTACCACTTGAAATTACAGCGCGTGGTGTGTTCGACACGCTAATTCATTCTTGCAAACGGTCAAACTACCGCTGTCCTGGCACCAAGGTAGTTTAGCAGACAATGTAAAAAATATCACTTGTCTTCCCTGCCTGTTGATCCACCGTCTAATCAAGACGAAACAAAAGCTCATTTATGGTTCATAATTGTATCTCTGTACAGGATAATGTACACGCATAAATCAATGTCAAAAGAGTGATGATTTAGGAGAAAGAGCCATGCTTGTAGGTTTTGATGTCTTTGCTGTTCTCTAATTACAGTTATTTTGTTATTAATACATGAATTTAAAATAGCTAGATAAGATACTAGTAGTATCGTTAATTTTTCTAAATAGAACTAAACAGATCTATCGATAAAAACATGTTTTTTAAAGTAAAAAAGAAAAACAAACAAAACACAAACAAGCAGCAACAACAACAACCTATACAAAAATTAACAACATACACAACGCAGATCGATAAATAAAAATAAAAAACTGGATGTGAAATGCGATTTTTCCGTCATTAGAATAAGACGAAGAAACTGTTTAGTCACTATTAGAGCACTGGTCCATATCATTTAAAATCGTTTACTAAATCAATACAATGTACAGCTAAACTGACCAAAAAAAATATTTGTTCGTGAACTAGATTAAGTATTACAGAAAACAGAAAAATCGAACAAGGGTGCATCACGGTAAGCTGGATGATCCACTAGTACTCAAATGCTTAAGTATTAAAAATATACCCGATATTGATGCGTTAACGAAACCCCAAGCAATATTGTAGTAAAACAGGCAAACGTAAAAGTAACTAACATTACAAAGGGTGCTTTAAAGGACCCAGATACACATATAAAATTCTCAGTGATTTATTAAAACTGTATGAAAGGACAGCAGTGCAATATTTAATCAGCAGCTGCTAGTGTTCACCACAACAACAATTGCTTGTGGATAATTTCCATATATGGTGTACCGTACTGAATTAAGATATTCAACGAGTACCAAATTAGGTTTTTATGCTGAAACTCGATTCATGTTATATTGGCTGGTGTGCAGTGAATTTCTTGTTCAATTGTTTATTGACATATAGTATTCTGTTACCTATGTCCATCGACATAGATGTATTTAGAGCAGGGTTTTACTAATTCTGCTTTGAATCTTGTACTGGGGGTATTAATCTGTTCACGATGACGAAGGAGACTGAGAACTACTTTCCTTGTGGCTGATTTGGAATATTTCATACGTGATTGGTAGTCTGGTGACGTGGACAACGATCGAAACAGTATATGAAAGATAAAGCCAAACAATGAGTAACCAAAATACCAGTGTCGAGGAATTTCTCTACATCTAATATTCTTCCACAGTGTAAATGGTGTTCTAAAATGGAAACGAGGAAAGAATCTGATAACACCAGTGGATGAATCTTATATTTTGTATCATTTGCAAGTTGTAGATTAAAACAGTTATAAGTTGGCCATCTTGCTAGATCCTCTCCGAAATAGGTCCACATATATAATTTCTTTATTATATAATTTCAAGCTTAATACAACGTGTTTTTATTAACTGTACAGGCAACTTTAATTCCATTTCGCCATTACTAGATATTCAAATTACGCAAGAATATATGACGTGTTTTTTTTTTTTTTAATGGAAAGGACGTCAAACTTGAATTACGTCATATTAGATATTCTTGCATAAAAATAAACTAGTGCTGAACGTTCTTTTTTTCCTTTGTTTTCTGAATGCTGGACAGCTTTCAGTGTAAAGTTGCTTTTTAAATATTTTTGAATGATGACTATAAATGCGTACGTCAGTTATGGAGTGTCACCGTAGTACATTTACTTAAGTGTCAATAAACGTAGTGCCGTGACCTCAATTAATTTACATCTAATTTGCAAAGTTATCAAATTCTGAAAGTATATTATATGCTAGCTGGATATGCTAGCTAGTATATATATATATATATATATATATATATATATATATATAATTAAACGAGTTAACAGTTATCAAATTTATTTTCACTTGTCACAAACTTTAGTTTATATTACTTCAACTACTTTTGTTTCCGTAAAATAATTTTATTTTCGATATCAGTAGACCAACATTTGGCCTACCAACCACTTTGCATAGCATTCTGAGTATTGCTGTAACTTTGTATTTTATTTACTTCACAGGTAATGTTTAAAAATCTATTTATTATGTTCAAAAATCTAATTCTAATTCACTCTGCATATTATGCAAAATTTTATTGGCTGATCAAATCCATTTGCGGCAGTAAAACGGGCATTAGCGTGTCGAAAACTTGGGAGATTCCCTATGAGCCTATTTACATATTGATACACTAATTCTCACTGTTTAGTTGGATGTACTTACTTTTAAAATACCAACGTTGAATCTTTTTCTGAAGCAAAATGCGTAAATACTATTTATAAACGTTTGTGTGACGTGACCTGTGTGATGCTGACAGGAATACGAAAGTAAGTAACGGCAGCTATGCCGAATTATGAAGCTTCGTTCGAGCACTAGTTGTCATTGTGAGTATTCGCATTAAGTGAAATCGGTAATAATTGCTGGTATTGTCGTTAATAAAACAATAAAATACAAAAATTATATTAGGAGCAACTTTTGTATTACACATGAAAACATATTCACTGGCGAAGGAAGCCGGGATGGGGGAGGGGGCACGTGCCCCCCCCCTTGTAGCAGCAGCGATGGTTTTTATATATTTTTATATGTACTTGTGTGTGTGTGTGTGCCCCCCTCCCCCCACACACTGTTTGGCACCTTCTTACGAATCTACTCCACCACACAGACAACACCAGTTACTTAATCTACTCTAATAACATGTAGACCACCCATTAACTGAATCAAGGTGATTCATGCTACTCTAATGTTCAGCTGCTATGACCTGGGTAACTCAACACATGGTTATCTCTCGTTTTGGAATATAACATTTTCTAACTGGCTGAACATCATATCAAATGTTAAAAGGAAATATAGCCTAGCATCCATAACGGATCGCAGTAGCTCGGGGCGTCCAGGACTGCTTGAAAGAGACTTTTAACTGGTTACCAGGGAACTAATTCGGTGGCAGCCATTTTGACGCTAATTCAGGTGTTAACTTAACCATGCTTCATTTTACATGTATATATGTCCACGAGGCAGGTTACACATTTTACAATCTTAAAAAACAACAGTTGCAGATGACTGATTTAAATGAAAAATTCCAGGCTATGGTTCATATAAGAACGTATATTAACCTACAGGTCAGGTCAGGTCATAGGGCTTTACGTGCACATCCAGGACAGGAAAGGTGGGGGGGGGGGGGGGGGGAGGGACCGCCTGTGCTGGCAGGTGCAAGGGAGCACCAGCAGCCCAACCAAGGTTGGTAGCAGGAGGAGGTTGTTTGTGATGGTGCTATGGAATTTTGAATGGCGCAAAGTATTATGTCAAAGAGAAAAAGTGCGCAAATTTGGTTGAGGAAATTGGGCGTAATTTTGAACGGTCGGTCAAAAAGAAAGTTCCAGAGCTAGTATAGGTTTTGACAGTAGTGAATCGAGAGTAGCTCGTTAATTAGACCTCTATGATGCTGTGGTGTCTCCCTAGGTTGACAGTAGTGAATCGAGAGTAGCTCGTTAATTAGACCTCTATGATGCTGTGGTGTCTCCCTAGGTTGACAGTAGTGAATCGAGAGTAGCTCGTTAATTAGACCTCTATGATGCTGTGGTGTCTCCCTAGGTTGACATTAGTGAATCGAGAGTAGCTCGTTAATTAGACCTCTATGGTGCTGTGGTGTCTCCCTAGGTTGACATTAGTGAATCGAGAGTAGCTCGTTAATTAGACCTCTATGGTGCTGTGGTGTCTCCCTAGGTTGCCCATAGGGCCCTTAAAAAGGGCCTGACCGCTTCTGGTCGTGGCATGACAACCCAGGGAAGACCCGTGCAATTGTGTAGATTGGGGGTGGGATAGGGTAGGCTGGTATTATTTTGTCCAGCTTTCCCTGGGTGCAGTGCAATTGTGTACTCTGAGCCGGTATTCTTTTGCCCAGCTCCTTATTAGAGTACGTGCTGGGCCATTAAATGGGGGCGGGTGCATTGTTATCATTAGTCAATGCACCCTATGTACTGTTGCGGTTATGCATGCTGTCTGTTTGTAAATCCTAGCTTGGTGTTAAGGTTGTTCCTATTGTCCTAAATCCCTATTCTAGTGTAATCAACGGCAATCCAAAGCCACCCATCCCCCCCCCCCCCCCCAATCCTTGGATTATAATGAAATACAAGGAGAGGGGAAATTATACTAGCCTAGCTATCTAGTTTGAAGGGTTTTACCCTTATAGTGTGAGTATTGGTTAAAAAGCCTAGTGCTTAGCATTCTTAATTTGGTTACCAATAAAAAGTATCTATTTAGGTAGGGAGTCGACTAAAGACAGAAAGAATAATATGTCAATAAGTGTATACATGAACTAAGTTTGTTATTTGTATTTATGACATTTATGTTACATTATACCAATGGCTTGGCAGGACTCACCGTGTCTAATGACAAATTAGCCAAGTGCCCCACTAAAAACCAATAAATGCATTGTATTCACCTACTAAACATGTATGGGTTTTTTTCTGGGCTGTTCGAATTTTTAAGATCCCTGCATTCTCTCCTTGTATCCGCGTTTGTACTGTCATCTATGTCGTCATCTTAATGGATGAGTATTCCCGACATGTTACCCCATATGGGCTAATGGAAGCAAGTAGTCCAAGGCAGACCCAATAAAATGCGAAAAACACACACATTTGCTGCGTCCGATTCGTACTACGAAGCAAGGTGAAATGTGCCCGCTGAAATTAAATTACAAAACGTTTTCCGTGACCATGGTGACGTCATGAAGGCGTGGTAATAGAGGCGTGGTAGAAGGTGGTTACCTAATCCATCACTCGAGATTCGTCTAGTTAAACCACGGTTCTGGCGGCCATTAAGTGACGGGTGTAATAGATCTCGGACACAATGCTTTGGACACAATCAAATATGTTGGGAGGGCATGTATACTCATTTCAGAATTGACGGTGTTTTAAATTGTAACGTGTGTACAGACATTCGTCTCATAGATGTATTGCCTACATAGAATAAGATGTATAGCCGTGCTACTCGATAAAGTACCCTTGGGATCAATGCATCAAAATACTATGGTTTTCATTTGATTAATACGTCTCGAAAACAAAATATAATGCTTTCTAAATATGCTTATTACTGATACTAAAACTGTGACTACTATTGGTGCTACTGCTATTACTACGATCATCACATAAACACCACCAGATATTCCAGTTATACGTTAGAGTGGTTACTAGACATTATTCAACTGGATAAGGAACAATGGTTGGAAATAGTAAATGGAGTTGTTATTGAAAAACTTCACGAGCTGTTTTGAAACAATGAACTTTCAACTGCTTAAGAAACACCTAAGGTAAAATGAAAGTAGTAGTCCCAGAGAAATACTGTAGTTGTTGAAATTAGTTTGAGACAAATGACGAACAATTAATTATTGAAAAATATATCGTTTTTCATATAAAACAAATATTTTTTGAGAGAAGGGAACCGGAATTAGTCTTTGACCGAAGTAAAGAAGAAGAAAGAACGAGACTTTGAAAAAAGTAAAAAAATAATGATCTTTCTGTAGGGAGCCAGTGTAATTTGCACAGAAAGTAAAAATGTACAATACATGTATACTTTCATCGTAATATAAATAATGATAATTTAAGAATTAGAAGATTCCTTAAACAGAGAAAAGAAAGGAAAGAGAAATGGTTATCATAATTCACTGGTCTGTATTATAGAACAATTCTTAATTTTCCTCAAACGCTTGCTATTCGCAGTGAAGTTCTGGACTAACATTTTAATATCATGACGTCCTAGACACCAATATTCGGATCTCCAAATAACACGGTATTGCAATTGTATTTAAAACAGTTTCTTATATATATATATATATATATATATATATATATATATATATATATATACACACACACACACACACACACACACACACACACACACACACACATATACATATATATATATATATATATATATATATATATATAATTTTTTTATACATATATATACATAGTCTTCACGCTGGGATGTTTGATATTCAACGTGCAAAAGTATTTCCGTTTTAATTCGTCAATACCCAAACAGAGGCGACAGCATAATATGTGTTGCCTTCTGTCGTCTCCATAGAAATAGGGTTTTTTTTTCGTTTTTGTTTATTTTATTTTTTATTTTTTATTTTATTATTTTTATTTTTTAATTTTATTTTATTCTTTTTTATTTTTTGGGAGGTGGGGGTGGGTGTAAATCGTTAACAAATGCGGAATTCCAGTATCCAACAAATATGCCCCATCCCGCCGAAATGTTTTATATTTCAGGCACAAAAGGATGGGTCACTGCATATGTTTATTCTCTGTCATCACTGTGACGGGAATAAGTAGACCTCTTACACACCCGTTGGTGAGAGCACCGTGCGTTAATTTTTGTTACACATGATTGTTAACCCACGTACATGTGTTAACATACGATTAGCTGCTCCAGGTCATCAATGCCATACATCCAATGAAAATGGAAATCGATTGGACTGTGACGTATAGTTAACCTGACATTCATGTGTCTGTGACGCGTAATTCAGCTACAAGTGTAGCGACTGTAAATAACTTTTAGTCGAAATAGATGTTAACATTTGCTTTAAACCTGGTTTTTGAGGATATGTAAGAAATAGAATAATACATTCGTGTCCGTTAGATACCATTTATCTCACAACTCGTTGTTTTAAAATGTATCAAACTCGCTTTCGCTCGTTAGATACATTTCAAAACAAATCGTTGTGAGATAAATGGTATCTAACGGCCACTCATGTATGTATTAAATGAATAGGATTCATTCAGAGCTCATCAAAATGGATGACAGCAGTTCAAAATAGCTAATCAGTAATAATAAAATGAAAATGTGTTTTGGTTAAATTTTGTCAACACCGTAACATTTCGCTGTTATGATTTTAATCAAGTGTCTGAATAACCGCATGTCCGGCGTGGACTAACATTTAAATGTGTTGGGTGACGCTTAACAACTATTCCTTTGAAATCCCTTTGTTTTAACTATTTAATTGTGTGAAAATGTAATAGTATCCAACATTATATTTTAATGGTAACTGGAAGGTTTTTCAGTTATTCTTGTTAAAACAACTAAGATATTTCCATGCTATTTTGCTCTTTGATAGGCTACTCAAATAGATGAATCAGTAAATGTTCATCATTATATAAAATATTTAGTTTTTTTTTTATTGAAAGAGAAAACAAAGTATGTCAACATCGTAACATGTTGCCATCGCTGAGACAATAAAATATCTAAATAACTATACCTAATCAGAGCCGGTTTATCCTAGTAGCACACGAAGCACGTGCTACGGGTCCCGTGCTTCAGGGGCCCTGCGGTGATGTGTATATTTATTTTCCCCAGGTCATTTCCCCCTGTTCCCGAAGGTGTTGCAAAATATATATCCTGGGAAGAGGACTCCGCTGTCATTTGTGCTACAGGCCCCGCTGACCCTTAAACCGACTTTGTACGTAACATATGTTAGATACATGAACGAAGTGTCTTAAAAATGAACAGATGCGCCATTAACGTTCATTTCGTATCTTATTGTCTTCACCGTTTTAATTAGATGAACGTGGAAGCTTTTTTTGTGGTTCTAATAGACCAAATCAATTCCTGTTGCCGATAATGTTAACGTTTACTGATAAAACTGATATAACCAGCGTATCAACACACCCAGAAAGTATAGCAATAAAAAATGTGGATCCTCACATCTAATCTATCTGTAAGAAAATGGGGGGTCACACGCCATTTAAGACATTTAATTAATGTTTTTAATAGCAACCGTCATTTTTGCTGAAAATTGCAGTTCCATATTTGGGGGTACCCCGCATTAGTTTCAACCTCTGTGATATACTGCATAACAACTGTATAACAAATAAAAGTGTATTTATTTATTGTCAATAGATAACAGTATTTGCACAAATAATCAATGTCACATATTACTACCAATCATACCCACAGCTGCTTTTACTCCGTAAATATTTGACGGTACACCTCGAACTTTGATACGGAACTCTCTTCTTTGGTACTATGCAACCTATACCCCCAAAAATATTTTTAAAAAGTGTCTAATTGGGTGTTTTCATGACTATCAGGATCTTCTATGTTCTAATATGATGTAACAACATAACTGAAAGTGTTATTCCTACAGTGCAACCTGATTTAATGTACACCCCAGGAAGCATCAGTGTTATGCAAAGTTGTATACAAAGAAAGAAAGAAATGTTTTATTTAACGACCCACTCAACACATTTTATTTACGGTTATATGGCGTCAATCATATGGTTAAGGACCACACAGATAATGAGAAAGGAAACCCACTGTCGCCACTGCATGGGCTACTCTTTTCGATTAGCAGCAAGGGATGTTTTATATGCACCATCCCACAGACAGGGTAGTACATATCACGGCATTTGATATACCAGTCGTGGTGCACTGGCTGGAATGAGAAATAGCCAAATGGGCCCACCGACGGGGATCGATCCCAGAATGACCGCGCATCGAGCGAGCGCTGTACCACTGGGCTACGTCCCGCCCCAGTTGTGTACAAATGCAGTGTATCATATTTAAAACAAATGATAAATAAGAATACTACTCTTGAAGATACATACTATGGGTTAGTTGTGTATGCTTAGTTGTATATGTAGTGTGTGCATGCATAGTCAGAGTTTCTCATTTCCAATAAATAATTCCCTTAAAACTCATTTATTGCAGTGACCCTGTGTTTTGAAAGACTTTAATGGGCAACTTCACTAGAAAAAAACCCCCATATTACATGTGACATCTGAAATGAACACCACTGCATCCACAAACAGTACTAAATTAATGTGGTACACATCATGGTGCGGGAAACACCCAAGGTATGGAATATGCTTAGATGCCAAATCACCGAGTGCAATATTTTCAAACCCATCAGCCTAGTTGGTTTTCATATATGTATTATTAAATCCACTGACAGCTACCAATATATCTGTTGATATTTTATTAATAATCTCAAATGATTGGTGTTTACAGACATGTATCATATCTAAAGTTATCATTGTTTTTACATTTTTATTTTTTATTTGTCATAAGAAAAGCACATTCAAAGCATCAAAAGTGTGCGAAAGTAATTTTTCTTTAATTATTTTCTGTTTTAACTGAATATAATATTTATATTGTATGCATTACTACAATATCTGTAATGTAACAAATCATTTACATAGTAATAATGGAAAATATAGCTTTACAAGTGTGGTAATAATGGAAGATAATACCAACACACTCCTAGGTAGATTAGCAAATGTGTCAAAATTGCTCTTGTACTTGATATATAATTCAAAAACTCACTGAATTTATGGACAGGATTTAATGAATAGACCTAACGTTTTCATGACCAAGATTATATTTGTGTACAAATAAAGAAAAGAAAGCAAAATGGCAACACAGAACCCACTTCTGTATATTTTAATGTGTTTTTGCCAAACTCACAAAACAATTGTAAAAAATTCCATATTTGCCTAAAACATAATTCACCAACCTAAAAAGTAAATTAAAATTACAACAGAAATCGGGTTCTTTAAATATAGTTATTCCAGAGTCAATTGCATTCAAATACACATTGTTAATGGAGATCTAAGAGATTAACCTAATATCAGCGAACATTATTTTTAAATAAAAATAAATTATTACTAATAGCTTATTTCATCTTGCCTAGACTTATTATCCTAAATAAGATTAGTGTTATATGGCATGTTCATCGCCTATAAGCATTAAAATATTTTAAGTAAAACATATGGGCCAAAATCTCTAATTCGTCAACACAGACTTTTTTCCAAAATCTATTCTCAGCAGTGTACAGTAAATGAATGCCACGGTCAAGGTCATTATGAACGCCCATGCCTGAGTGTAACCTAATTAAGCAATTATTACTGTCAAATAACAGTAAACTGCACACAATATAAAATACTGATAATATAGTGAATATATGCTATAGGTTCTAATAGACCAAATCAATTCCTATTGCCGATAATGTTAACGTTTACTGATAAAACTGATATAAGCAGCGTATCAACACACCCAGGAAGTACAGCAATAAAACGCGTGGCACCTCACATCTAATCTATCTGCAGATCAATGGGTGTGTGTGTGTGTGTGTGTGTGTGTGTGTGTGACATACCAATTCCATTTTTGGGGGTACCCCGCATTAGTTTCAAGCTCTGGTATTTACTGCATAACAACTGTATTACAAATAAAAATGTATTTATTTATTGTTAATGGATAATAGTATTTGCACAAATAACTAATGCCACATGTTACTACACAGCTGCTTTTACTCCGTAAATATTTACACCTCGAACTTTGACACGGAACTCTCTTTTTTGGTACTATACAACCTTGTGCTACCTGAAGATGCACTCAAATATTTTCTGCTATTCCACTATTTGATTATCATTCAGAAAGATTAATCAATATACGTTCATCATTTATAAAACATTTTAATATTTATTAATCGTAATTGTAACTGATGTCAATACCGTAACTGTTTGTCGACACGGTATCACCTTTTTAATAATGAATAACTATCCAACGGAACCGCGATATTCAGAAACGTCAGTGTTGTAATAATATGCACAAACGAGAAACTATGTCGAAGGAAGCTACACTTTCACGTATCAGCGGTATTCTTTGTAACTCACAGAAAATGTTTTGTAAAATTTTGGTTCGCAGTTCTGGAAAAAGTTGATAAAATAATAAAATCCTATGTAAACATTGCTGCATGAACTTGAAACACATACATCTGATACAAGGGGGGGGGGGGGGGGGGGGTAGCTCAGTGGTACAGCGCTCGCCTGATGCGCGATCGATCTAGGATCGATTTTCGTCGGTGGGCCCATTGGGCTATTTCTCGTTCCAGTCAGTTCTCCACAAATGGTGTACCAAAGGCCGTGGTATGTACTATCCTGTCTGTGGGATGGTGCATAAAAAAGATCCTTTGCTGCTAATCGAAAAGAGTAGCCCATGAAGTGGCGACAGTGGATTTCCTCTCTCAATGTCTGTGTGGTCCTTAACCATAATATATGCCCGACGCCATATAATAGTAAATAAAATGTGGTGAGTGTGTCGCTAAATAAAACATTTCCTTCCTGACACAAGAGATAAAACATGACTATAAAGTATCATACTTTAAAAACATTATTTTTACAAAGGCACTGTTATGCAAAGTAACATATTCTGGGAGAATGGCCCATATATCAACCTACACACTTCCGTTATTAATGTTGTCATTCAAAGTGATAGGCCCTATATCAATTGTTGAAAAAGGAATCATAAACATTTTCAATATTTAAAAATGTTTGTGGGATGGAACAGCTGATGTAAATGGAATAGATAGGTTGAGCAGCACACTTTTAATCTTAAGCACTGAAGCTGGCAAAACTAAAAACTCACTCTCCGAAATGCCATAACGTGAAAAATGGATCAATCATTAGAGGTATCTCGGGTACCAAATCTAGTGTTCCCATCTATCACAATTTATATGCATATCGTTAAGTTAAACAGCATTGTTTTTGTATTGATGAGTCGATGGCTGAGAACGTATCGTGGCAAGTCTACAGGGTGCGGGCGATTTTGTGCTACAGGTTCGAGTCCCAGCAACACCATGAAACAATTTTTGAGGCCAGAAAGGATTTGATTATGTATGTATGTATGTATGTAGCCTTTATGATTATTATATTATCATTTGGTTAAGAAATCAAGTACTAGCATAACTGCTACTGAATGAAGAACCGCAAACATTGACAAATTACCATTCAACGTGCGTACATGCTAATGTTATCGTAAAAAGTCAATCTTATCGAGCTATTGATTGCCTTTAATTTCTGTTCACTTTTCCCACATCCTCTCCTTTGGCTTTGTGTGTATCAACAAAATGGCTATTTTTTCCTTCTCTTCTTCCTCGAATAACTGGTGAGAATGGATGGTTTCGGAAACACCGTTCCCAGCAGCTGTAGTTGCATTTGTGTTTTGTATTCGTGAAGAATGTCCTGCTATTAAAATGTGTATTAAAATACGATAACAGAGATGGTGATATCTCATTAAAATATTCATCCATTCATCGCGTCTTATTATCGAGTCGTTGATGTCGAAACGTTGCCCGGTAATCGTCGGCGCTGTAGTAAAGCGAAGTACAATCACATCGCATGCAAATGTATGCGACGATGTGCGCCTAAAGACATACCGCCTGCGTCATAAGCCGTGTCACACTCGCTGATCGAGTTCTCAGATCGTTCTTCGACCATCGAGAAAGCTGGCAACGCAGACAATAAATCACATTAGTTAATCTTTATAAATGTCAAATCAGGTTACCACTCAAGTCGGAAGTGACGAGGTGTCCACGAATTGTGGGATACCGACCGAACATAATAATTTGGATTGAAAATTTACTGTGATTTTACAATGAATTTATGCATACACATAGGCTTACATACATACATACATTTATAAATACATACATACCATACCATAACATAACATAACGTAACGTAACATAACGTACGTACATACATACGTACGTAAATACATACATACATACATACATACATACATAGAAAGGATTTAATTATCCCCTGCGCCAGTGGGTTATAACATCTATGTATGTAACAGTCAACCTCGACATACATACAATATATAGATATTCATACATCAATACATACGTACATACATATGCATATAAAAGGTGGATGCAGAATATGGGTCGATAATTTATAGTTATGGAAGTGATATGGGTGTGTTATTGACTAATACGTAATAATATCATCATTCGTGAACATATTTCGATTCTTGTATAAAACATAAGCATGTTATGTTAGCAATATAAACATTCGTCTATTTATTTATTTTATCTTGCTAAATTATAAGTTACTTTTCTTTTTTGTATCCATTTTATAGAACCTAAATTAGTGGCTTTAATTAAAACCTAAAATAGTGGCTGTAATTAAACGTGAACTTTGTATATGTTGTTTACAAGTCCTGTTTCATTAGAACCATAGTGCTCCGCTTGTGTGCTTCCATTAATCGATGTTTCCATTCGACTGTAACACATGGGTACGTTGGTGATGCGTCTGTGGCATGAACCAGTGTGACAATATTAAACACGCTGGCGAGTTTCTGCGCAAGCTGTTGCGGATTTCCGATAAACACTTACAAGTTTTGCTAAAATCTATTAGTTTACCTGTTACTTTAACCTACATATAACACAGTTAATTTCATGTGAATCACTGATGCAAATTGCAGAACGTTTGCATTCATAGTATATCATCGGTTTAAAAGTAATTGCACCTGTTCTTTACTTTTATTGACAGAATGTTTAAAGAATAAATGAAGGAATGAATTAATAAATGTTTTAATATTTAACTTTGTTTGACACCCAATAACCGATATATTGTTTGTGCTGGGGTGTCGTTAAACATTAATTCATACGAATGAAAGTTTAAAGACACCTCAGCAAAAAGCAACACGTCGGCTATTGGGTGTCAAACAAAGGTAAATATATGAATGAATGTTTAACGACACTCCAACACGAAAAATACACCTGCTGTTGGGTGTCAAACAAAGGTAGATATATGAATGAAGTGATATAAAACTGAATGTTTATCGACAGCTGGATACAATTATGATATTTTCAGTGATTGTTACATAAATATATTTTTAAGTGGATACTGTGGCAACCGAGAATGTGACAAGGTTTTTATTAGCAGTTAGTGCAACTTGACAGATGCTTGCTATTTAATTAGCATGGACTGTACGTGTAGCATTTGATCAGTTAAGCTGTATCCTAACCGGCCGCGAGCGATGCGAGCGATTATTTTAGAGTGCGAGTGCGAATACTTTTTACATGCTCATATACCACTAGAGTTTCGAGCATGTCCGTCCCGGGGCCTGTCTCTGGATAGCCAGGGGCTTGTCCCGGGACAGAAACAAATTTAAGCGGAGAATTTTGAAATTTACATGCAAAAATTAAATAGTGGACCTTTAAAATTTTGATGCGCAACTCTAATTTATATAATTAATAAAGAAAATTCTACTCATTAAATTTGGTCAGATCAGATCGATGGCCTGACTCGGGATGGAGGGGGGAGGGGGGGGGGGGGTAGAGTTGAAAATGGGCAGAATTTTGAAAATATCAATTAGTAAAAAAGATAATAAAGTTACAAGCCAAAAATAAAAAGAATTGACTGCTCGGTCGAATATTTATATAATTTGGAGCATTTTAGGACAGTCCAAAAATAAAGAAGAGAGAATCGGACTATTTAATAATATTAAAAAAAGAAAGTAATTTCGACATTAACTTTTGAACGAAGGTCTAAAAGTTTAAAGTCCGATCTATATGTCCACGTGAGTGGCGTCGTTAAGGCCGTTAGGGTGCACAGCTTGTAGGAACAAGTCAACATAGTCAGACGGAGAAATGACGTGGAGGCAAGGAATCTCGCTAAAAAAGAATCCAACCTGGTGGTACAGACTGTCGAAACGAGAAGCGTTACAGCGTTCAATCAGTACCAATGGCCGCATACATCTCAGTAAAAAACTTCACTTCGCTGACAAAAATAACGAAGTGAAGGATCCGTAAGTCGAGCCGCGAAAGCATGTGCAGTGTGCACAAGCAAAACAAACACGTCTTACCGCGTCGAGCTCCAGACTGGGAATAATTATTTTAGAAATCATGGCTTTCAATGATTTCTAAAAGAATCGCACGCATCGCTCGCGTCGCTCGCGGCCGGTTAGGATAGATCTTAACAAACCTCACTACTGCTTTTACTGTGGTAAATAATGCGCTTGTCCCGTGGCGTATCACTCGGCGTCATCATCAAAGCTCGGTTTGTAAGAGTAAAACCACCATTAACGTCTGCAAGCAGTCAGATACAACTCGGCTTACCTCTAATTGTCAGCCATAATTAAATTAACGGCACATATTTAATGTACGACTGCACTTTGTTTTCCTGCGTGTGAATAAGTTATAAAATTAGGCAGGTGTCTCATATTACCGACTAGTGATCCGTTCTTCGATACCACGCATCACTGATTACACATGTTGATATATATACTGAACAAAAAAAGAAACTTCCGATTTGTACATATAGTATTTGTTGTGTTAAAAAATTCATTGTGTAATGAAATAGTATTAGCCTTGAGCTGTATTATCAGGATTCATGAATTTTATCGATTATTTTTGCACTGTTAATCGTCGACAACGTGAAATTCAATTTGCACATGCATCCATGGTTCGACATGTCCCGTGTAGTATTCGGTCAATTTGTTTTACTTGTCTTACTGACATTGTTGTCAAGTGAACGAAAACGCTTCAAAATTTGTAAAAAAATTAACGTTTTTTACATTGTAGCATTTTTAGTATGCCAAGAATACCCAATAATTTACGCGAACGGACGATTGGCATGCTTGATGCTGGCATGTCGACAGAAGACGTTGCAAGGCATGTTGGGAGTTATACTCGAGCGATACGAAATCTTCGCGTAAGATTTCGAACGACAGGAACCACCAACGACTTGCCACCTCGTGGACGTCCGCGTGTTACAACACGTGGTCAAGACCGCTATATCATGAACACACATTTGCGCAATCGATTCCAAACTGCCACTGCTACTGCTGCTAACACACCTGGGCTTCACAGTAACCGAATCAGTGGGTAAACTGTTCGTAATCGTCTGCGGGAGAACGGTTTACATGCACGACGTCCTTACGTCGGATGCGTTTTAACGCAACGTCATCGTCTAAATCGTCTTAATTGGGCACGTGTACACACTCGTTGGATACGGCGACGCTGGAATACCGTTCTTTTTTCGGATGAATCCCGATTTTCTTTACAACGTGGTGATGGCAGGGTGCGCGTCTACCGTTGGAGAAATGAACGCTATGCTGACTGTTGTGTTCTTAAACGAGATCGTTTCGGGGGTGGGGGTTCTGTCATGGTCTGGGCAGCCATTGTCCATGGCTATCGTTCACCACTAGTCGTCACTGATGGCAATTTAAATGCTCAACGTTACCGCGATGACATTCTCGCTCATCACGTCATTCCTCTGTTCCATAACAACGCCAACATCTCGATTTTTCAGCATGATAATGCCACCTCTCATACAGCTAGAGACACTGTAAATTTTCTTAGGACAAATAGCATTGATTTCATTGATGACTGGCCCACTAAAAGTCCTGATCTCAACCCCATCGAGCATGCCTGGGATAGTCTGGACAGACGATTGAGGCGTCGTCCCAACCCACCTGCTAACGTCAACGAACTTCGTCAAGCGCTCATTCAGGAATGGAACAATATTCCACAGGCAGAAATCAACACTTTAGTCAAATCTATGCGCCTGCGATGCACTGCAGTGGTCAATTCAAGAGGTGGTCATACCAGTTATTAAGTGGGTGTTTTTATTTTTATCCCCTACCACACTTGGTCAAAATTTCTCCCAGTTTCTGTTAACCTATGGCCATGATTTTTGCACCAAACGATGCATCATGAAACACTCTTTAAACGCATATATAACAATTATTCCCCCGGTTTGTTTTCATCAAGTTATGTTCAAGCAAAGTTAGCGGAAGTTTCTTATTTTGTTCAGTATATTAGTGGTCATTTCTAAGTACCTCGCGTCGATGATATCACCTGGCGTTATTGTTATTTCTTGATACCACACTTGAGTTTTTCAATACCACGGATAACTGGTATCAGACCTGGTATTATCTCTGTACGACGCATTATTGATGGAGCCTGATCGTGTTCAGGTGGCCGAGCGCTCGCGATACATTTCATCGTTTTCATCGTCTTGCATTATATCACATTCATTTCAGGTTAAAAAAACCCAAACCCAAAACCAGTCAAGTAAAAACTACGATCACTTGTGCACTTGAACTTGCCACTGGTGTAATGTTGCATCTTAGGTTATTTCTTTATATCAGACTTCCAGCGTTACCTACGATATTATATTGTAATTTGCTATGACGTCACAAGAGGTTTGGTAAATTAAATGCTACTACTGTACACACACACACACACACACACACACACACACACACACACACACACACACACACGTTTAAAAGCAGACACATGGTGACCAATGTAGTTATAAGATTGTTTGAGTTAAAGGAATGTTCGCGCAAGGCTTTTGGACTGGTATACATATTCAACGATATATAATGCACATTATTGCTCAATATAAACAAGTATATTATTATATTTAATTAATAAAACGGTAAATGTTACGGCTATTATATCTAATGGGCGCAGCCATTTTGTACCATCCAGAGACTGCGCCTTCTGGCGAGCCGGTGGGTACGTTATATTTAACGCATCACGTCAGGAATTAGTCTCACAATAAACAAATAAACTGAATAAACAAACGTACCTGAGTTTTTAGCAACGTTATGTAATAATATCCATCCCAGTAAGCCAGCAATAAGTATATATTATTTTACAATGCAAAATAAACCACCATTGTCAAAGTGTCACAATAACTGTATCGTGTTTTGTCCATGCGATAACCTACGTACTGAAATGAGAAACTGAGTGTTTTCTTAGTTAATTGTTCTATACCGGTACTTTCAGTGGCCTCCACCTGTGTATATTTGGTAGGCGGAGAAGCCATTAATTACCGCCGTCTAGACACAAAATTACGTAAAGGCGGTGTTTTGTTAACATCACAGGGTATTGGTGTATACCTACCACTTATAAAATGGTAATGGACATTATCAGCCGTCATGCTTTATTATTGTAAATCATTCTTTAACTCTCTTGATGAAGTAGACTTTCCCATCCATCTAAAATCACAGAACTGACTCATTACGTAGTCCCAAAGAAAAGAACATCATCATTTGGGTATCGTGAGTGTTCGTTTTTTGCACCAACGTAGCCTACCAATAGGCCTAATAGCATGCATTTTTTTCTTTGGATTTTTAAGAGAGAATAATACTATAACCCCATTTATTTCTATTAATGCAAATTGAAATATATTTAGTTAAACAGTATATTATATTATCAAGTCATTTATGCTGTTTTACAAGTGAGGTTGATGAAAGCGAAGCGCCTTGTCGTAAACGACTGCGTTTGTTTACACTGTGCATACATGAGTTGATCGGAGCTGAGGTCACTTCGCTCCAAGCTAGAATACCGGATGCAACAACAACACCAACAACAAAATAAATAAATAAAACTAGCTGACCCCCGTTTTTTTCATTTTTTAAAGTGTCAGTATGTGTTGGTGGTCCGGGTATGCATCTTTTTAAAGCATAAGGCTCATGTTTGAGTTTACTTCCCCTTTAATAGTTCATATAGTATTTAATAATCATGGAGATATATAATAAATATTAATAGACATTTGCATAGCGTCCCAAATCAGAATTTTAAATGGAAGAATAGCAGGGGACCTAGCTAGTAAATTTACTTGCAATGTGCTACAAACATTTAAGTCCAAACAATAAAATTAGAGTGGTCGACCGAAAAGGTTTTAAGGTGATTTGAGCAATTTAGACGGGCTGCCAAAATAAACTGCGTCGGACTGTTTACAAAGAACCCCCCCCCCCAAAAAAAAAAAAAACCCATAAAATTTTGAACTACGGCCAAAAATGTTTTTAAAGTCCAACTGAGCCCTAAAAAAGGAAGTACATGTCCTAGGAGAGGGTACGCAGCGGAACTCATGGCGAGTTGATGGGATGATCGGCTCGGAATTTCGGGAAGAAGTGAGGCAGGTCGATGTAGCACTCTCCCCGAAGTATTGCTGAGTAGTCTTCCGGAAGTATCAGCTTCATAATCCGATGGACGATTGGATTATCCATGTCTGATTTCAGTAAGCCTTGCCGGTACATCCCGTTCCGCTCCGACGTCAGGTAGTAGGTACGACTTCCCTCGACGTACTGGAACTGGTACCGCCCTTGACCAGTTGGTGTTGTCTCCAGCTCTTGGTGACGAAGGGGCCTGGTTGCTGAGAGGTCGCAGTGGACTCCCCCTTCACACAGTTGCGGTACCGTCCAGGAAGCTTGTTGCGTGCGATCTGCCAAGTCGTGGGCTGTGTGTCGGACAAGTCCTGGACCGACACCTTCCTCTTCTTGGCTTCACGCTCTGCAACCGCTGTCGCAACAACTCGTGGAGATGCCGGTGGATTGGTTGGTGCGGACGACACTTTTCCTGTTTCCATCGGCGTTGGTGCTGCAGGGGGAGGGGCCGCCACTGCCGGTTTAGCCGACAGCTTTGGCTCCCCCTTTGCCGCTCCTGGCGTCTGCTACTTCCGAGTAGTAGGGGACGGCGACGCAGAAGGGGCCGCCGCCGGCAGTTGAGCTGCCGGTTTTGGCTCCCCCCTGAACCGCCCCTGAGCTGCCGTGGGACGACGTCTCCTCCTACTTCCCAATCTCTTCTGTTTATTGTCACCAATGATTTTTAAAAAAAACACCCCACCCAAAACCCCAACCTCTTCGCTAATCATGACATGAGACTCGGTCGGTGGCCAAAGAAATCATGTAGGAAACATCACTTCTGTAACTTACTTGTAAGCGATGTTCTACAGTTGTTGCAAAAATTAAACGGTTCTACCAACAGCATAAATGTTAGGCACGTTCTCTTCGTTCACTTTCATAAAATATAAACTAAACACAAATATGACAATTCCTTCCAATATAACTAAACGATCCGTAAAAATGCACAGCAGCTAGAGGAAATGACGTCATTTACAAAAAACATCACCTGATTCAAATGATAGTGAATGAACATTCGCATTCTTACGCGACATAAGTATCAATGAAGTTTACACAAACAATACTACAGGCGTATTTAAAGCTAAACAAAGTAAATTCAGTTATGTATTGTTAAAGTATGCATATAAATTTAATTATAAGATTTGACCGCAATTATGTTTTGGTTCATGCAGGTATGAACCGAAAAAACATCGTTTTTTCGGTTCATACTTGCATGAACCAAAAAATAATTGAGGTCAATTCTTAATTAATAAAACCATTTTAAAATACAAAATTCGCATCAGTGAAAATACAAACAACACACCTTTTAATGACGCAACTTATCGAACCTGGGACACCTATATTCAAAGGGTGCCAGAGCAACAAGATATCTCAATTCCATGTTCATCACACACCTTAAAGATAAACAGTCAATCAAAAACGATTAATTAACTATTAAAATATATAATTCTCCGAAACTAGAAACATACAAATTACTATGCAACTCTGATAATCGTTTGCATTACTTAAAGAGTATCAAAAAACAAAAAATACAGACCAACTTTAACAAAAGTACGTATATCTGCACATAACCAGGACATATATAAAAAAAGAACGTTTCAAAAATGTTGCTACATAATTTAGACTTTGCAAATTATGTGGTATTACCGTAAAGAAATAGAGAGCGCAATCCATTTTATATGCAAATGTCCCATGCTGATAAATACACATAACAAACTTTTATCATACATAATAATACAATATAAACATTTGAAATCATTGAGTGATTCTAATAAAAGTAAAATGTATTCTTGAATGTACTCCAAACACCACGCTGCGTGGATCAAAATCCATACACGAATTAATAGTACAAAGATAAAAAATAACTCTGTAGCCCACTTGCCCAAGTCAAAGAAGATGGTTGAGTATTTTGTGTGTATGTGTGTGTGTGTGTGTGTGTGTGTGTGCGTGTGTGTGTATATATAAGAATTGTTTCTCATTTTTTAGGAATTTATCGATGTATAAAAGTCACAAATGGTATAAAATCGCGTACGCTACGCTACGCGATTTTATACCATTTGTGACTTTTATACATCGATAAATTCCTAAAAAATGAGAAACAATTCTTATAATTACAAACAGTACAAGAAGTGTACCTTAAAACACTCAAAAATAGTTTCTTTCGTTCTTACCGTGAGCCATGTTCTGTAAATACGCGTAGGAATACATGTATACATACTGTTGGATGTTTTGGGGTGTTTTTTTTAACAGAATAAAAACAAATAAAAAATATATTGTAATTTTTATTTATTTATAACATGAATATCTCATCCAGTTTCCCTTATTTTTTTAATCGAGAAAACAGGTCACTTCCTTGTTCTATTTTTAAAACGATCACCGATCCAGCTAAAAATAGTTCCAATCGATCTTGGTCTTCCGTGATGACGTATTTTTATGAGGTTTATGGAAGGATAACGCTTGGTTTTTTTACTAACGTCAGCCAATCAGAATACAGTAAATCGTATAAATTCGGAAAGTTTGTAATTATATATATATATATATATATATATATATATGTTTGGCAGATCATTACTGTATTGTTATTCTACTGTGTCTGCCAGGTGCGTCTCTCTCTCTCTCTCTCTCTCTCTCTCTCTCTCTCTCTCTCTCTCTCTCTCTCTCTCTCTCTCTCTCTCTCTGTATGTATGTATGTATGTATGTATGTATGTATGTGTATGGATGTAAATGTTTGTGTGTGTGTACCTCAGTGTACGTACGTGTATGTGTATCTTTGTCTGTGTGGCATATGGATGCAGATATCAGTATTAAATCTCTGTTACCGGCCTCGGTGGCGTCGTGGTTAGGCCGTCGGTCTACAGGCTGGTAGGTACTGGGTTCGAATCCCAGTCGAGGCATGGGGTTTTTAATCCAGATACCGACTTCAAACCCTGAGTGAGTGCTCCGCACGGCTCAATGGGTAGGTGTAAACCACTTGCACCGACCAGTGATCCATAACTGGTTCAACAAAGGCCATGGTTTGTGCTATCCTGCCTGTGGGAAGTGCAAATAAAAGATCATTGCTGCCTGTCATAAAAGAGTAGCTTATGTGGCGACAGTGGGTTTCCTCTAAAAACAGTGTCAGAATGACCATATGCTTGACGTCCAATAGCCGATTTTAAGATAAAAAAAATCAATGTGCTTTAGTAGCGTCGTTAAACGTTTCCTTTTTTAATGGGCATTTGACCCCATAAGTAGTATAAACATACAATGGTTGCAATAAGTATTGTACGTATTGTATTGTACTGTATTGTCTATGGCTTACTGAATTTGCTTGTAACGTCTAAATAACGCTTTTCGTCATCATCAGGCATCAAGTTAACTTGTGTTTTTATGACGTCACAAGAGGTTTGATAAAGTAAACGCTCGCCGATTGGCTAGTAGATATTTTTTGATGATGTAACATCTAGCCACAATATAACACCCACGTGATCAGCCCCTCAACGCCTGTTAACAATCACCCCTCTGCACTCTCCTACGTACTCTTGTGCTTAACAAGAGACCCACGCCGATTAGGATACAGTGTACATGCACCACCACAATGTACATGGAATATTATAAAGAAAATTGTGGAAATAAATTATTCTGACCGCATTAATTACAGACCATCATCACTCGAGCACCGAGTTGATTTCCTTTCTAAGACTGACGCAGAACCACAGCGCAGAGCAGTGCAGTCTCTGTAACTTCTTGATCAGCCTGATTGTGTTATGGAATTATAGGGATGGCCGAAACCATTTCTTTCACATGACTAACAATCTACTGCTGGAGCTTTGGAGAGGACGACCGGTGCTAGACGGTATTCGAGATGTGAACCAATTCCATGGAACCGGGATGTCAATATTCTTCTGATGGATGGGGGAATGCAACGAGCAAACAGCAATGCGATTGAATAGTTATTGATTGAGACGCATCAACTGGCGATCAGAGCCAGGATATTTGGTCTCGTGTCTACCTCTGTTTACTTACAATAAATGGCTACCACCAGCTGCCGTACATCGTGCCACTAGCGTTTATTTGGGATTAGTAGCCTACCGGAACTGTCATCGTTCAAGTATTAAGCTGGTACAATTATTTTCAGTGTTGGTCATCTGAAAGCAAAATGGCGCCCATCCACACTTTATACTGGTATAATGTGCCGAGAATGAACCATGTGCTAAATAGCGCCTGTCCATATACTAATGACTATATGAGCATGCAGGAGATTAGTGACTAGATGAGCATGCAGGAGATTAGTGACTAGATGAGCATGCAGGAGATTAGTGACTAGATGAGAATACAGGAGATTAGTGACTAGATGAGCATGTAGGAGATTAGTGACTAGATGAGCATGCAGGAGATTAGTGACTAGATGAGCATGCAGGAGATTAGTGACTAGATGAGCATGCAGGAGATTAGCGACTAGATGAGAATACAGGAGATTAGTGACTAGATGAGCATGTAGGAGATTAGTGACTAGATGAGCATGTAGGAGATTAGTGACTAGATGAGCATGTAGGAGATTAGTGACTAGATGAGTATGCAGGAGATTAGTGACTAGATGAGAATACAGGAGATTAGTGACTAGATGAGCATGCAGGAGATTAGTGAATTGATGAGCATGTAGGAGATTAGTGACTAGATGAGAATACAGGAGATTAGTGACTAGATGAGTATGCAGGAGATTACTGACTAGATGAGTATGCAGGAGATTAGTGACTAGATGAGTATGCAGGAGATTGATGACTAGATGAGTATGCAGGAGATTAATGACTATATGAGTATGCAGGAGATTAGTGACTAGATGAGTATGCAGGAGACTGATGACTAGATGAGTATGCAGGAGATTGATGACTAGATGAGTATGCAGGAGATTAGTGACTAGATGAGTATGTAGGAGATTAGTGCCTTCTACAGCTACACTTACTTTATTGGACACATCTTGCTATTTGCGTAACTTGGGAAACTCATTTATTGCAGTCGCCACACGACTCATTGTTTGCACAAGTTTATTGCGCGTTAGAATTTAAACTATGAGATCATCAAAGTATATCCCTGCGCAAATAAACCAGTGCAATATTTACAAAGTTAGAAAACCCTGTTACGTTCTATATTAATTACATACCCTTCTCAGCTTCATTTTAATTCCGTATTCAAACCCACTGCGTACCGCTTACGTACTAATAAATAAATAACTGTGATTAATTTCCCCGATAGTAATTTACTCATTATCCGTACTTGCCGACAGAGTAACTTTGGTTAGTTACCAGTTAGTACCACTTAATTATCCGTACATACCGACAGAGTAACTTTGGTTAGTTACCAGTTAGTCCCACTTAATTATCCGTACATACCGACAGAGTAACTTTGGTTAGTTACCACTTAGTACCAGTTAATTATCCGTACATACCGACAGAGTAACTTTGGTTAGTTACCAGTTAGTGCCACTTAATTATCCGTACATACCGACAGAGTAAATTTGGTTTGTTGCCAGTTAGTGCCACTTAATTATCCGTACATACCGACAGAGTAACTTTGGTTAGTGCCACTTAATTATCCGTACATGCCAAAAGAGTAACTTTGGTTAGTTACCAGTTAGTACCACTTAATTATTCGTACATGCCGACAGAAAGAAAAAGAAAGAAATGTTTTATTTAACGACGCACTCAACACATTTTATTTACGGTTATATGGCATCAGACATATGGTTAAGGTCCACACAGATTTTGGGAGGAAACCCGCTGTCGCCACTACATGGGGTACTTTTTGCGATTAGCTGCAAGGGATCTTTTATTTGCGCTTTCCACAAGCAGGATAGCACACACCATGGCCTTTGTTGAACCAGTTATGGATCACTGGTCGGTGCAAGTGGTTTACACCTACCCATTGAGCCTTGCGGAACACTCACTCGGGGTTTGGAATCGGTATCTGTAGACTGATGGCCTAACCACGACGCTAACGAGGCCGGTACATACATGCCGACAGAGTAACTTTAGTTAGTTACCAGTTAGTACCACTTAATTATCCATACATGCTAACAGAGTAACTTTGTTTAATTACCAGTTAATACCACTTAATTATCCGTACATACCGATAGAGTATCTTTGGTTATTTACCAGTTAGTACTATTTAATTATCCGTACACGCCGACAGAGTAACTTTGGTTAGTTACCAGTTAGTACCAATTAATTATCCGTACATGCCGACAGAGTAACTTTGGTTAGTTACGAGTTAGTGCCACTTAATTATCCGTACATGCCGATAGAGTAACTTTAGTTAGCTACCAGTTAGTGCCACTATTTATCCGTACATGCCGACAGAGTAACTTAGTTAGTTACCAGTTAGTACCAGTTAATTATCCGTACATACCGACAGAGTAACTTTGGTTAGTTACCAGTTAGTGCCACTTAATTATCCATACATACCGACAGAGTAAATTTGGTTAGTTGCCAGTTAGTGCCACTTAATTTTCCGTACATACCGACAGAGTAACTTTGGTTAGCTACCATTTAGTGCCACTTAATTATCCGTACATACCGACAGAGTAACTTTGGTTAGTGCCACTTAATTATCAGTACATGCCGACAGAGTATCTTTGGTTAGTTACCAGTTAGTGCCACTTAATTATCCGTACATGCCGACAGAGTAACTTTGGTTAGTTACCAGTAAGTGCCACTTAATTATCAATACATCCCGACAGAGTAACTTTGGTTAGTTACCAGTCAGTGCCACTTAATTATCCGTACATGCCGACAGAGTAACTTTAGTTAGCTACAAGTTAGTGCCACTTAATTATCCGTACATGCCAAAAGAGTAACTTTGGTTAGTTACCAGTTAGTACCACTTAATTATCCGTACATACCGACAGAGTAACTTTGGTTAGTTACCAGTTAGTACCACTTAATTATCCCTACATGCCGACAGAAAGAAAGAAGGAGATATTTTATTTAACGATGCACTCAACACATTTTATTTACGGTTATATGGCATCAGACATATGGTTACGGTCCACACAGATTTTGAGAGGAAACCCGCTGTCGCCACTACATGGGCTACTTTTTGCGATTAGCTGCAAGGGATCTTTTATTTGCGCTTCCCACAGGCAGGATAGCACACACCATGGCCTTTGTTGAACCAGTTATGGATCACTGGTTGGTGCAAGTGGTTTACACCTACCCATTGAGCCTTGCGGAACACTCACTCAGGGTTTGGAATCGGTATCTGTAGACCGATGGCCTAACCACGACGCTACCGAGGCCGGTACATACATGCCGACAGAGTAACTTTAGTTAGTTACCAGTTAGTACCACTTAATTATCCATACATGCTAACAGAGTAACTTTGTTTAATTACCAGTTAATACCACTTAATTATCCGTACATACCGATAGAGTATCTTTGGTTATTTACCAGTTAGTACCATTTAATTATCCGTACACGCCGACAGAGTAACTTTGGTTAGTTACCAGTTAGTACCACTTAATTATCCGTACATGCCGATAGAGTAACTTCAGTTACGTAGTTACCAGTTAGTGCCACTTAATTATCCGTACATACTGACAGAGTAACTTCAGTTACGTAGTTACCAGTTAGTGCCACTTAATTATCCGTACATGCCGACAGAGTAACTTTAGTTAGTTACCAGTTAGTGCCACTTAATTATCCGTACATACCGACAGAATAACTTTGGTTAGTTACCATTTAGTGCCACTTAATTATCCGTACATGCCGACAGAGTAACTTTAGTTAGTTACCAGTTAGTGCCACTTAATTATCCGTACATGCCGATAGAGTAACGTTAGTTAGTTACCATTTAGTGCCACTTAATTATCCGTACATACCGACAGAGTAACTTTGGTTAGTGCCACTTAATTATCCGTACATGCCGATAGAGTAACTTTAGTTAGTTACCAGTTAGTACCACTTAATTATCCGTACATGCCGATAGATTAACTTTGGTTAGTTACCAGTTAGTACCACTTAATTATCCGTACATGCCGACAGAGTAACTTTGGTTAGTTACGAGTTAGTGCCACTTAATTATCCGTACATGCCGATAGAGTAACTTTAACTTTAGTTAGTTACCAGTTAGTACCACTTAATTATCCGTACATGCCGATAGATTAACTTTGGTTAGTTACCAGTTAGTACCACTTAATTATCCGTACATGCCGACAGAGTAAAGTTGGTTAGTTACGAGTTAGTGCCACTTAATTATCCGTACATGCCGACAGAGTAACTTTAGTTAGTCACCAGTTAGTACCACTTAATTATCCGTACATGCCGACAGAGTAACTTTAGTTAGCTACCAGTTAGTGCCACTATTTATCCGTACATGCCGACAGAGTAACTTAGTTAGTTACCAGTTAGTGCCAGTTAATTATCCGTACATACCGACAGAGTAACTTTGGTTAGTTACCAGTTAGTGCCACTTAATTATCCGTACATACCAACATAGTAAATTTGGTTAGTTGCCAGTTAGTGCCACTTAATTTTCCGTACATACCGACAGAGTAACTTTGGTTAGCTACCATTTAGTGCCACTTAATTATCCGTACATACCGACAGAGTAACTTTGGTTAGTGCCACTTAATTATCCGTACATGCCGACAGATTATCTTTGGTTAGTTACCAGTTAGTGCCACTTAATTATCCATACATGCCGACAGAGTAACTTTGGTTAGTTACCAGTAAGTGCCACTTAATTATCCATACATCCCGACAGAGTAACTTTGGTTAGTTACCAGTCAGTGCCACTTAGTTATCCGTACATGCCAAAAGAGTAACTTTGGTTAGTTACCAGTTAGTACCACTTAATTATCCGTACATACCGACAGAGTAACTTTGGTTAGTTACCAGTTAGTACCACTTAATTATCCCTACATGCCGACAGAAAGAAAGAAAGAGATATTTTATTTAACGACGCACTCAACACATTTTATTTACGGTTATATGGCATCAGAAATATGGTTACGGTCCACACAGATTTTGAGAGGAAACCCGCTGTCGCCACTACATGGGCTACTTTTTGCGATTAGCTTCAAGGGATCTTTTATTTGCGCTTTCCACAGGCAGGATAGCACACACCATGGCCTTTGTTGAACCAGTTATGGAACACTGGTCGGTGCAAGTGGTTTACACCTACCCATTGAGCCTTGCGGAACACTCACTCAGGGTTTGTAATCGGTATTTGTAGACCGATGGCCTAACCACGACGCTACCGAGGCCGGTACATACATGCCGACAGAGTAACTTTAGTTAGTTACCAGTTAATACCACTTAATTATCCGTACATACCGATAGAGTATCTTTGGTTATTTACCAGTTAGTACCATTTAATTATCCGTACACGCCGACAGAGTAACTTTGGTTAGTTACCAGTTAGTGCCACTTAATTATCCGTACATACTGACAGAGTAACTTCAGTTACGTAGTTACCAGTTAGTGCCACTTAATTATCCGTACATGCCGACAGAGTAACTTTAGTTAGTTACCAGTTAGTGCCACTTAATTATGTGTACATGCCGACAGAGTAACTTTGGTTAGTTACCATTTAGTGCCACTTAATTATCCGTACATGCCGACAGAGTAACTTCGGTTAGTTACCATTTAGTGCCACTTAATTATCCGTACATGCCGACAGAGTAACTTTAGTTAGTTATCGGTTGGTGCCACTTAATTATCCGTACATGCCGATAGAGTAACGTTAGTTAGTTACCAGTTAGTGCCACTTAATTATCCGTACATACCGTTAGTACCACTTATTTATCCGTACATGCCGATAGAGTAACTTTAGTTAGTTACCAGTTAGTACCACTTAATTATCCATACATGCCGATAGATTAACTTTGGTTAGTTACCAGTTAGTACCACTGAATTATCCGTACATGCCGACAGAGTAACTTTGGTTAGTTACGAGTTAGTGCCACTTAATTATCCGTACATGCCGATAGAGTAACTTTAGTTAGTTACCAGTTAGTACCACTTAATTATCCGTACATGCCGATAGATTAACTTTGGTTAGTTACCAGTTAGTACCACTTAATTATCCGTACATGCCGACAGAGTAACGTTGGTTAGTTACGAGTTAGTGCCACTTAATTGTCCGTACATGCCGACAGAGTAACTTTAGTTAGTCACCAGTTAGTACCACTTAATTATCCGTACATGCCGACAGAGTAACTTTAGTTAGCTACCAGTTAGTGCCACTATTTATCCGTACATGCCGACAGAGTAACTTTAGTTAGCTACCAGGTAGTGCCACTTAATTGTCCGTACATGCCGACAGAGTAACTTAGTTAGTTACCAGTTAGTGCCACTTAATTATCCGTACATGCCAAAAGAGTAAGTTTGGTTAGTTACCAGTTAGTACCACTTAATTATCTGTACATGCCGACAGAAAGAGAGAAAGAGATATTTTATTTAACGACGCACTCAACACATTTTATTTACGGTTATATCGCATCAGACATATGGTTAAGGTCCACACAGATTTTGAGAGAAAACCCGCTGTCGCCACTACATGAGCTACTTTTTGCGATTACCTGCAAGGGATCTTTTATTTGCGCTTCCCACAGGCAGGATAGTACACACCATGGCCTTTGTTGAACCAGTTATGGATCACTGGTCGGTGCAAGTGGTTTACACCTACCCACTGAGCCTTGCGGAACACTCACTCAGGGTTTGGAATCGGTATCTGTAGACCGATGGCCTAACCACGACGATACCGAGGCCGGTACATACATGCCGACAGAGTAACTTTAGTTAGTTACCAGTTAGTACCACTTAATTATCCATACATGCTAACAGAGTAACTTTGTTTAATTACCAGTTAATACCACTTAATTATCCGTACATGCCGACAGAGTAACTTTAGTTAGTTACCAGTTAGTGCCACTTAATTATTCGTACATGCCGATAGAGGAACGTTAGTTAGTTACCAGTTAGTGCCACTTAATTATGCGTACATGCCGATAGAGGAACGTTAATTAGTTACCAGTTAGTGCCACTTAATTATCTGTACATACCGTTAGTACCACTTAATTATCCGTACATGCCGATAGAGTAACTTTAGTTAGTTACCAGTTAATACCACTTAATTATCCGTACATGCCGATAGAGTAACTTCAGTTACGTAGTTACCAGTTAGTGCCACTTAATTATCCGTACATACTGACAGAGTAACTTCAGTTACGTAGTTACCAGTTAGTGCCACTTAATTATCCGTACATGCCGACAGAGTAACTTTGGTTAGTTACCAGTTAGTGCCACTTAATTATCCGTACATGCCAACAGAGTAACTTTGGTTAGTTACCAGTTAGTGCCACTTAATTATCCGTACATGCCGATAGAGTAACTTTAGTTAGTTACCAGTAGTACCACTTAATTATCCGTACATGCCAACAGAGTAACTTTGGTTAGTTACCAGTTAGTGCCACTTAATTATCCGTACATGCCGATAGAGTAACTTTAGTTAGTTACCAGTAGTACCACTTAATTATCTGTACATGCCTATAGATTAACTTTGGTTAGTTACCAGTTAGTACCACTTAATTATCCGTACATGCCGATAGATTAACTTTGGTTAGTTACCAGTTAGTACCACATAATTAACCGTACATGCTGGTGGGAGTATCTGTGAACAGTAATTTACTAGTTATCCATGCATGATGGTAGAGTATGTGTGACTAGTAGCCAGTTAGTACCACTAGTTATCCGTGCATGCTGGTAGAGTATCTGTGACTTGTAGCCAGCTTGCACCATTAGTTATCCGTACATGCTGGTAGAGTATCTGTGACTAGTAGCCAGTTAGTACCACTAGTTATGCGTGCATGCTGGTAGAGTATCTGTGACTAGTAGCCAGTTAGTACCACTAGTTATCCGTGCATGCTGGTTAAGTAGTGGTGAATTGGTCATCAATGGAGACTCGTGGTACCATAAAGAGAAACACCTAATACTATAGTTACATATATAACTCGGTGTTATTGGTTAGGGGTACCTGTGCGTGGTACATGCTGGAAGACCATTGTTGTATAAGACATGCTAGGATAGCCACTTGTTGATATATCATGATGGCAGACCATTACTAAAGTAGAGTCGGAAATAGATTAAAAAATGATTTTCGTCAATTATTTCTTTCATATTAAGCTGACAAGTAATTATTTTGTAAATACCTATTTAATAATACTCTACCTAATTTAGCATTTATTTGTTTGGGCTCTCATTGATGTACAAAGTGGTGTTTACTCTTGAAATTGAAATAAAGATGTCAGTAAACAGGATTTCTGTGACCTTTATTGGACTAACACATTTTGATGTCATACATATGTCAATTTTATTTACCCTTTAATAAACTTAATTTAAAACTGCAAGTTAACCGATTATTTTGAATAATATTGCAGCATAAATTATTAATTATGACCAGCATATTTAGTGAATATAAATTCAATATAAGTACATTAGAAATTTACACAATCTTGCAACCACTGAAAGGTGCTATATTAGAAGCTATATTTGTGATAAACATTATCTAATAGAAATGTATTTTCTACTAGTAAATAAATTATTTCCTATAACCATTTACGGGCATATAGTTAAAGGTGTAGTCTTTAAATATTAAAGCAAAATTTTATAAAAATATGATTTGCAACAGCTGTCATTATGCAACTTTGAGATAGCACCTTTAATACCGGTATAATAGATCACAAACTCAAAATGGTTCTTGACAGTTTTGCTCAAATGTTACTTATAAATGTCTACAAATATTTTTGTTTTGGAGAGTGATAGGGGTACACTGTCATCAGAAGGGTCACTCACATATTTGTAACAGCAATGAAATTGACACGTTGACCAAAATGTGTTATAGTCTGTTCCAATAAAGTGCAAAAATCACCTGTTTACTGACATCTTTCTTTTAATTTCAAGAGTAAACACCACCTTGTACATCAGTGAGAGCCAAAACAAGTAAATGCTAAATTAGGTATAGATATTTACAAAATATTTACTTGTCTGTTTAATATGAAAGAAATAATCGACGAAAATCATTTTTATTCTATTTCCGACAGTACTATAATTGGATTAGTAACCGACTAAAACCACTCTTCCCCGTTCGTCATCGTCCTAGAGTATATCTGGTATTAGTGACTTGAAGGAAGCATGATTCTCTATTCATCATGTTGCTAGAGTATATGTGCCGGCTTAGTGACTGAACAGAACCCTGCTTCTCCATACATTAGACTGACGCACAGTACACATAGGCATTGTGACTGATGAAAACTGCGACGTGGGCAGACCCAGTTTCACCACGGCAAGTTCTCTACCATTATAGCATTTCGTTTCTATTTTCTTTTCTTACTAATATTCACTTACGGTTCAAGCAGGTTGCCCATACATACAGCATTTAACAGTTCAGAATAGGGGTTAATTGAGGCGCGGATCAAAGCCGTAGATGCGTAGACGTCGTCGGACTGTCCTCGCTGATACACCTCTCTTGCCAGGGATGGTACGGGCTGTGAGGGTTGCTGACTGGAACCTGTTTCACAGATGCGTGGTTCGGATCCATGTGTTTTGGCAAGAGGTTATCACGGGTGGTCGGCCGCTACGGGGACGGTCCCTGACCTGGTTGTTTTGTTGATAGCGTTGCCATAAGTGCCATATGGTGGACGTTAAATTGACGTGCAACGTCACGCTGCGAGGTCCCAGATTCAAGCATCCCTATGACTCGCCATCTCTCATTTTGCTGAGGCGTGGCATGACGAAATTGCATCAAACAGTTCCCTGATGGTGTTTTTATGATTTTTGGACTTCTGAAGGTTGCACAAAGAGGCAATGATTTGCGACTGAATGTCTGGCCTTTTATGGTGAACAATGGATAGGATTTCTTCCGAATATTCCATGTTTCTTGCATAAAGCATGCAATCGCTGCAATAACTGCTTGGTTGCATTTCTTTGAGCTGTTTCATGAACATTTTCTCTGGTTTACATTCATAAATCCATTCACAAATTTATTACACCAAACAATTCATGTCACAATAACTTTTACTTTTGAGTATATTTGATGAGCACGTGTTCACATTTGGAGATGCACATGACTGCGCGACCATTACTAACACTTTCCGTCACATTCACACTTGCTATGTTCGGTTGCAACACATTGTCTTTTAAATCCTTCAACACTAAAGTCTTTTGGTATCCATATTGGGGGGATGTAGACGTGGTACACGTCCAGCTGTTATAACCTGTATTATACAACACGTGTTCTTTAGACGTGTTCCTGCAGTTAGAATTTAAAATCTTCTTGATTGTCCAAATTAAAATGCACAGAAAATGAAGTCCATTTAACTAAAAAAAAAATCTCCATTCTGGCCTTCAAAGTCCTTTTTTTCTCGCTGGCTTATTTTCACACCCACGACCATCTTTCACAATTCGCCGTTACAAAATAAACACAAAAATGGTTTTGCTTGGTGACACTTATCATTTGCATATAACAAAGTTCAAACTATGTTTTCGTAATATGTCAGCCGGCTGGCATCATTTGCATAAACTCAAGTTCAAATTATGTTTTCGTAACAGAAAGAGCAATCTAATTACACATGCGCATTTATTCACAATAGTTCCCATGAGATATTCACAGCAGATATATCTGTTAAAATCAAGCAAATGTGCGGACCTGTAGTTAGTGTGGTAGGGGTGTCAACTGCCCCATATCCAGTAAATTCACCAAACTTAAAAACAAAAAATCATAAAATATTATTTCTATTTCTACATATCATAAAATGTTTGTTTTTTAGACGATCTAAATATAAAAATGTTCAGACCGAAAATAGCATTTTAGTACTTAATTCTCCATACTTTTCCCATCCCAAGAAATATAAAGTACGTCCCTGAGTTTTTGATATATTCCGATACCAGCACGGCCCTAACACACACTGATAAAACTACCCCAAACTGCATTTGCACGTGCGACACGAACAACTGAAATAGATAGTTTCACTGCTCCAGTGCTCCAGAACAATATGTGAGGTTCACAACGTGTGATCCACGTTATTTTCGTTTCATTATTTACTACTTTCTAGTTATTGATTTGATTTGTCAAGGAACTAATATAATAATTGACTCGACCTTAAGTGGGGTATAAGTAAGTTAGACCCACACTTACTCGGTGTATCGGTGAATATCCCAACAGTACTGTTTTGGACGTGAGAACCTCATCGGCTTTGCCTCGGAGGTCTCACGACCAAAACTGTAGGGATATTCACCGATACACCTCATAAAGTGTGGGTATAATTATTACATATCTTATTTCGTATTTAGGAATATCGTAGTATATATTGGAATATCGTAGCGTATTTTGGAATATTGTGGTGTATTTTGAAATATCGTAGGCGCCGCTTTGGATGTTGCACTCCTCCCTAAAACTCGTGCTGCCTCCCTGATTAATGGTTATTAGTGGTTAGTGACAGAGAGATACCTATATAGTAGCTTTGTATTCCTGCACAAAGTGAACCTACTTAAACGAGGATCTTAGTTTAACTATACCAACGTGCACAATTATGATTTACAAAATTAATAGAATTTAAGTTTAATCTTAAATCTAATTATACAAGAGGCTTTTTGTGTTCTGCTCTGTATATAGTTACATATATACGGCTTAGGCTGTTTAAGCATGCGCAGGTGTGTTTCCGTTTAAAAATTAAGAAGAAGTGGTTAGTTGACTCTGTAAAGTTTGAAATGAAATGTTTTAAAGATGATATACCTTTGAATGATTCATATTACTTGTTTGCCCCCATCCCCACCTGTCCACAACAACAACAATAATAATAATAATTGTGTGTGTGGTGTGTGCGTTTGTGTATGCGTGTGTGTGTGTGTATGTGTGTAATTTATATGCATATGTATGCGTGTGTGTGTGTGTGTGTGTGTGTGTGTGTGAATGTATTTATATGTATATGTATGCTTGTGTGTATGCGTGTGTGTGAATGTATGTGCATATGTATATGTATTTATTCATGTACGTGTGTATATGTATGTATGTATGTATGTATGTATGTATGTATATATATATATATATATATATATATATATATATATATATATATATATATATATATGTGTCCATGTATATAAAATGTATATGTATATGTATATATGGCGCGCGCATAATCTTATTTATGTGTGTATATGTGCACGTCTACGCGTGTGATTTGTGTTGAGCGTTCAGTGATAAAATCTATGTGCACTACACTGGGAGCTATAATTAATCACGTATCTTGTGTCACGTATTCTGTTATTATGTACGTCGTGGGAATAATCTGAAAGTGATTGCAGTGTTTTAATTGCAAGTCCTAGTGCGTGCAAGTCGATGTACCTGAGTGGACAATGTCGTGTCTGTATTATGATGAAGAGAAACACTAGCAGGGTTAAGGTCAGGTCCTCACACAGAGAACCAATCTGGCAGATATTGTTGAAAACGTTGTTTATGGGTGTCATTTAAGAGTAATAATAAAACTGCAGTAATCGAATTTAAGTATAATCGTGTAGCGTGCACTGACCGCTGGCATTGGTCATCACTGAGCGACAGATACAAACATACATGCATTATTGATATAACTGTGTTTGAATGGCATTGGTCATCACTGAGCGACAGATACAAACATACATGCATTATTGACATAACTCTGAATGGCATTGGTCATCACTGAGTGACAGATACAAACATACATGCATTATTGACATAACTTTGTGTCATCACTGAGCGACAGCTACACACATACATGCATTATTGACATAACTTTGTTTGAATGGCATTGGTCATCACTGAGCGACAGATACAAACATACATGCATTATTGACATAACGCTGTTTGAAAAGCATTGGTCATCACTGAGCGACAGATACAAACATACATACGTTATTGACATAACTCTGAATGACATTGGTCATCACTGAGCGATAGATACAAACATACATGCATTATTGACATAACTCTGAATGGCATTGGTCATCACTGAGCGACAGATACAAACATACATGCATTATTGACATATCTCTGTTTGAATGGCATTGGTCATCACTGAGCGACAGATACAAACATACATGCATTATTGACAAACTGTTTGAATTAGAATGGTCATCGGTGATCGACACATACAAACACACATAATTTTGTTTGAATGGCGTTTGTCATTAGTGAGCTACAGGTACATAAGGACATGCATTTACAGGTATTGTTGTCATATGTTTGTGTAATGGTATTGGTCATCAGTGAGCGACATATACAGACATGCATGTACAGATATTGTTGTCATATGTCTGTGTGGTGGTATTGCTCAACAGCGAGCAGCAGTTACGTACAGACATACGTGTACATGAATTACATAAATCAGAGAACGACACATACAGACATGCACGTACATGTATTATTATATATTTGTGTGGTGGTATTGGTCAACAGTGAGCGACAGATATGTACAGACATACGCGTACAAGTATTACTGACATATGTTTGTTTTAGCGTTGGTCATCAGTAAGCGGCAGATAAAGACATACATGCACATGTATTATTACCATATATTTGTTTCTGTCATTAAGGCATTAATAGCACTAATCATTATTGCACGCCTTGACCATCCATTCACGTTCATTCATTCCATTCATTCGCCCATCCGCCCGTTCGTATATATGCACGTGTGTGTGTGTGTGTGTGTGTGTGTGTGTGTGTGTGTGTATGTGTATGTGTGCACGGGGTATTGACGTATGTATAAATTATATTCATGGAACAAAGTTCGTGTGCACCAAATATGCTTACAATATTGTCCATACACGTGCTATTCACGCTTCGTGAGCACAACTTGCATTACTCGCTATTCGTTTGACGTTATTTATTCTTATCATTGACCGCAAAACGATTGTATGGATTCCCATCACCCCAAAAGACCTTCGTTGGTAGATTTAATCGTCGTCAAAGTTATGTCACGGTTGTCAGTAAATAAGCGTCTTTGAGATTTGAGTACTGTAAAATAGTTTATTTTTGTGGCTTGCAATCTTTGATTAAAATTAAAATCACTATATTTGCGGATTTATATATTCGCGCATTGTTGATTAAACTAAAATTTAAATAAGCAGGTATTTCCCAATAATAGCTTTAATATTTTACTGAAAGCATGAAATACAGTGCAACAACCATAATAACGGCATTATTACCGATTGAAGGCTCATATAGACTGGATGCGGCGCGTGCGTGCGGTTCGTGTACAAACAATTCGACAGACATTAGTTTCAATGAGAGTGTCTAGATTGGATGCTTGCAATGTGTGGGTCTACAAAACGCATGCGGCCAGCCGCAATTTTAACATGTATTCAGTATATATGTCCTACATCAGACGCAATGTATTACTGACTTATCTCAAGCAACCATTAAGAACGAGTACCTTACCTGATAATTGCTTGGCTGAGAGCCTGAGACACCGTCTATAACTTGGAATCTCTCTCACTGTCACGTGTCTAAAATGTCTTGTAAACGGTATTTCTTATTCCGTAAGATATATCCATTATTCTGGGAGCACCAAAATATAATTTTTAATTGTTTGAGTGTTCCATAATTTATTGAAGGAACATTAATGAACAAGAAACAGGGTTTCTTTTGGTGTAGGTTATGGTTTACCGGTTTATCGCAAATGACATGAAACAGAAACTGCATATCATAATAAAAGCTAATAACAACGAAGAAAATCCTAATTACAATTCTGGTATCATAGTTTTAATTTCCTACGGCATCTTAAATTTCGAGAAATGCGCAAAAATTAAGTTCTCGCGAATAATAAAGTATTTTACAGTATGCAATGTATCATGAGGTTGAAATGGCACCAAACGTTTTTGCTAGACGTTTTGGTGTTCAGACCAACAAACAGTGTCTGCGGAGATGTTTCCAGCAGTTTAGGAATACTAGAGATCTCCCAATTTCAGGAAACCAATGTGTGGTGCCTTTACTACGTTAATATTCCAGCGGAATCATTTGGATCCAGAAAGATCCTTGACCTGAGTTAAGACTAGTTAGTGGAAGAACTGTACATAACCGGTTACACGGTCACAAAATACAACGACTACCATCCAGCAATATGTACACATAGTCCTATTAAATGTCGCCGATGGCGCACCCAGCACATAGTATAGACCATAGTATAAACAAACGCATTGCTCGTATTGTGACCGAATCCAAACATCTTTAATTGGTAACTGTGACTGTGGGCGATATTGCAAGTGCCAGAAATAGCCTTCTGAGAACACCCCTCGGGGTCTTAACAGCCGAAGCTAGTCTGTCCGTGCTCCCCATAAAAATCAATACTTCCAACGAAACGGCGTTCATTTTAGACTCTATTCTGTGACGTGCCATTTCTCCTCGTGTTAAAAGAAACATCAATCAGAAACGCAATTAGATCAAAATGCTTCAAAGTCCAACCAAAGCGAAAAGGTAAAAAAAAAACCCCAGCATTAATCTCAATATTACAATGATTTGAAATAATTTTACGAAACTACACATTTAGCCTACAGCAACTAAATAGATTGGAATTTTCCCCTGACCCACAACAAACGCCCTTCACACGAAAACTGAATATCTTAAAAGCAAAGTAACAAGATATCTCTGAATATAGATGTATTCCCTGTTACTTAAACACGGCCATATTTAGTGGCCTTGTAGTGTTTATATAGTGAAGGCGTTTGCTTTTCTCAATTTAGAAAATTTCAGCATTTATTATATATATATTCATTAAATCGTATTATGTAAATAAACAATTGAATATAAACGTGAAATCCACCTTTCTCTTTTAAAATATGCTGCCGAAACTACCTTTTTGGATTTTTCACACAGCTATTTATAGCATATTGATACTGAATGTGGTGCTGCAAAATATTTAAACATGCACGCTTCTTCTCATCGACGTTTCGTTCTTCCGTTTGCTTGCTCAATAGGATCTATAATAAATGGGTAGTTCAAAGTTTCGCGTAATAACACAGGTCGTATTGTTTTAATGATTACTGTACATAAATTATGAAATCCCTGTTATTGGCGAATCGTGGATCAACACTTGTTTGTTTCGTTTTGCAATTGCTTGAAAACTAAATTGGTGTAACGAATACAAAACAACATACATGTATATATGTGTTTTTGTTCACATATTTAACTCGTGTTTTTTTTCTTTCTTTCTATTAGAAGCCCTTTTGTCTGCGGCAGCGAATGTAACACTCATAGAATACAAAACCTCAAACCCAAATCCATAACAACACATGTATTTATTTATGTTGTAAAGACATAGAAATATTAGTATTATGTGAACATGAAATATATAGTAGACATCATTGAGAAAGATTCTTTCAGTTGCATCTTGTCTTCCAAGTACGTATATAAAAACATAATGTGCACCTTCAGAACTGGATTAACATAGTGTGAGTCAAAGGGTCGCTTAATCTCGCCAACGTCAGCTCGCCCAGTGTAGTCTACTTGAACACGGTATGTAAAAAGAACAATGAGCTTCAGTTCACCGGCCTCGGTAGTGTCGTGGGTAAGCCCTCGGACATAAGGCTGGTAGGTACTGGGTTCGCAACCCGGTACTGGCTCCCACCCACATCGAGTTTTAACGACTCAATGGGTAGGTGTAAGGCCACTACACTGACTTCTCTCTCACTAACCATTAAAAACAAAACCACTGTCCTCTACCCAGGACAGCGTGCTTGAACCTAAATTAGATATAAGCGCGAAAATAAGTTGAAATGAATAAATTAATGAATCAGTTTGCTGTCGGTGTAATATATGGTTGAATTACAAGTGACTATATGTAGTACTAAACCAAATAACTTCCGGCCGGGTCAAAGTATGAGGTGCACCCTACTTTTGATAGAGAAGTGAACACCACCAGTTCTGTGATTGGTGATAAATGTGAGTGTGTTGGATGTAATAAAAATATAGTCTGGGCGAAAAATGTATGCAATTTTATTTCATCTAGTACCACTGTGTCAAGTAGCCGCCTTGTGCTTGATAAATGTATGGGGTACCTGTTAAAAAAAGTACTCGAATTTTGTGCGGAACTAGGGTAGTCATAGACGCTACCCGTTATCTCAGAAATGAGCAGCTTGACCCCCAATTTTTTTCTAATTCACTTTAATGGTGAGGGGTGGTAGTATTTATATCCGTGGCGTTTATGTCGATTGATGCGCTGCAGGTAGGAGTGTTAGCCACATATGTAACTTTGTCGTCTATGGGATTTGATTTGGTAGTATACACCCTTTAGTAAAAAAACCTAATATATGGTGTGCTTTCAGTATACAACATGACACCATCGCAACACATTACACATCATGTTTCAAGTGGTTGGACTCAGTCAAATAGTTCCTTAGAATTAAAGACAGTAAAATGCTATCAAATAGTTTGTTACATTCGTTATCGCAAACATCATGAATATTATAATAACAAATGTGTCATTCCGATAGGGTAATCAGTTATTTTTGCTTCATTATTCCATTGTATTCCGTCGATAGGATAGTCGACTATTTTAGTTTATTCCTTATGATAAATTAGTTCTGATGATGATTTAGTGGTTTAAGCATCATTTTTGTTCAATATTTCCCTAATACTAATGAAAAAATGTAGCGGGTTTCCTTTGTAAGACTATATGTAAAAATTACCAAATGTTTGACATCCAATAGCGATGATTAATAAATCCATGCGCTCCAAACAAAACAAACTTTAACTTTAAGCGACGTGACTTATTTAAAGTGGTTCTAGGGTCGTTTCTATTGCACATTTAAAAGATCTACAGAAAGAATAGATGGACGTTCCGTCTACCTAAGTAGCTCCAGCCATTATTACTTCACATTTGTTATCTGAACAATCTAAATTTCAAATGATACTCTAAACCCGTTCCGGTTTCCTAGATGCTGTTGTTTGCGTCTGACAGTGCGTCCACTCAGAGCCAGGTTATAAACGAACGAGCACGAACCTTTGTCGGGAACCTAAACTATCTGGATCCCTGTCTCTGGTTCCTTAAATACGGCTCTTCGTTTTACCACTACGAGTTGCCAATAACAGTAGCCATGTTGTGTTAGAAAGAATCATTATGGAGCCAGGCACTGACCCGTGGACAATCTCGAATTCTCCTCTACTGGCTAAGTACACGGAAGATTTATAATATGATTAAGACACCAGACGTCCAGCTCTTCATTGCAAAATGCAGCATGAAATAACAGACATGCACGTGCAGTCTACCCTGAATTAATCGATGTCTGAGTACAGTTTTTTGTCTGCACTATTGCATTCTGTGAGAGTTCTGGAGACACTGTTTTTCAGTGCCTCAGTTAAAAGTAGGGGGTGCAATACATCAACTGTATTAAATAATGTGTAGTGTGTGGATGAGACTTATTGTACTGAACAAGCTCTGGTATCACAAACACTTGTTAAAGTAGGGGGTGCAATACATCAACTGTATTAAATAATGTGTAGTGTATGGATGAGACTTATTGTACTGAACAAGCTCTGGTATCACAAACACTTGTTAAAGTAGGGGGTGCAATACATCAACTGTATTAAATAATGTGTAGTGTGTGGATGAGACTTATTGTACTGAACAAGCTCTGGTATCACAAACACTTGTTAAAGCCGCCCAAGAAAACAATATTCGAAAAAGGGAAACATAATTTTTCATTAAAAGGATAAACTTTAAAGAACATATCGATGCGATAGCACCTTTGCTCCAGCCACGAGTCCTGGATGTTAAAAGACAGTATAGATGCTAGAAATACATAAATCACTGTTTTCATTGGAAGCATTTTATGTTGAAACATATTTTACAAAAAGTATTGGGACACAAGGTATTCAATTTACATGGCGTTTTACTAAATTCAAATATTATAACAATATATAGCAAAACAATTAATTAATGTGAAAGACGAAAGAAGACGGCGACAAAGGCTCGACACTGATAATAGATACATGTACGTTAAACAGGTTCCGCACAACTAAGGTCGACGACAGTCACTTTTTGGCACCCTTGGTTTGGCTTCGTACGAAATAATTATAACATATCTAACAGTAATATTTTGATATGACACATTTAATGAATGGTACTTTTAATTTTTTAAATTTTTTGTTTTAAACTTAAACTTAATATTTTGTCTAAAATTGTGAAAACTAAAAACATACCGATATGTAAAGTACGGTGTCTCCTCTCGGAACTATTTTGACAGGTTAAGGTAAGTAGACCATTTTAACTTAGCAAAGCATCATGCAGTTTCCTATTCAGGATACCTTAAATGGCACACAATCGCCATAAAACATTGTATGTACCGTAGTTCAAAGTTAGGTCATATTTCGGTATCTGGCAACCCGATTAAATAATTATAAACTGGGTGCATGACGATACCATTTTTATATTGAATTTATTATTATTTATTTATTTATAAAAAAAATTTAAATTACTAGTGCACCTGTGTTTTAAGGAAATCTTGTAATAAAAAAGTACTATTTACGAAATATGGATTTTAAGCGGAATTACGGTAAGATATATTATATTTATTGTGTACGAAGGGTGAGAAATATGACTGTCGTCGACCTTAGTGGTGAATACAATAATGAAACAATGTTTTGTTTCTCAAGTCGTGGTGTTTGTTTAATGTATTTTCCTCTATTTCGAATTGACCATATATTAGTGTGTACATCTTTATATGTTCAGTAGTTACATCTACAGAATGTACTGTTGCCGAGGATATGTTATTTGCACTTTCTCACAGAGCTAAAGGGGATAAGGCATATGACAGCCTTTGATATGCCAGTATGGAACCATACTAATGTTAACATATTTAGTATTCGTAGTCATCACTCCATGGACTCGTCAACCCAAACGTTATATAACACAGTGTGCATGAGCAGCTATAATATTCCAACGCTGGATAACCGTAGCTAAACCAAGTAACGGCTAATTTCATGTTTTCGAGTATAGCCACAATGGCAAACAACAGTTGCAACATTTAATCTAATTATTCGTGGACAATTAACAATGTTTGCCGAAGATACCAGGAACCAAGTAGATGTCTGAGTTCTGTGATTTCTTGAGATGGAATTGACAGATTTTTCCAATTGGCTCAACTCATATGGAAACCAAATCTGTTCTACTTGATGTTGTTTGCGCACATGGCATAACAATTGTTACACACGGTATCAATGTGGGCAGCAGAGTTTCTGCAGCCAGTACAGGAGAGCTCTATGGATCGAACGAGACTGGAATGAAGGAAAAGAGGAATAAATGTTTTATTTAACGGCGCACTCAACACATGTTATTTACGGTTATATGGCGTCGGAAATATGGTTAAGGACCACGCAGATATTAAGGAAGGAAACCCGCTGTCGCCACTTCATGGGCTGCTCTTTTCGATTAGCAACAAGGGATCTTTTATATGCACCATCTCATAGACAAGGTAGCACACACCACGGCCTTTGATGTACCAGTTGTGATGTACTGGCTGAAAGAAGAGAAGAATTGTAATAGAGCAAAATAAAGTGGGATGAAGCAAAATAACCCTGACGAGCACACGAGAACCAACAATTATAACCGAGTAAAATATACCTACTTCGAATGAATGAATGAATGAATGAATTTACAAATGAATTATGAGTGGATTAATGAATATATAGATCGATGGATGGATGAATGGAAGGATGGATGGAATAATATGAAAGAAATTATATGTAAGAATAATAAGACAGGTTAGTTTTAAAAATATTGATACTTTGGGTTTTTAAAAATTAATTAATCAACTCTGGCTTAAAATCACTCAATCATTAATTGATATGTTAACGTAATGTTTGTTTTCTATGAACGGACATGAAGTAATGCGTAATACGTGCACATGTGGTTTTAAGGATTAAAACAAGTTCGTTGTTACTACATTAAACATGAAATCTCGCCTCTCCGTTTTATCATCATTTACTAATGCCTGTTTTCCCGTTCCGACCAGTGCCCCACGATTGGTGTATCAAAAGGCAGGTGTGCTGTTCTGTCTGTTGGAAAGTGCATACAATGGAGAAATGTAGCAGGTTTTCTCTGAAGACTACGTGTCAGAATTATTGAATGTTTGACTTCCAATAGCCGATGTTCAATTAATCAATGTGCTCTAGTGGTGTTGTTAAACAAAACAAAACAAAAACTATCGACCGAGCTGGATTCCGCCTCTCGGGGTTCATGAATTCAATTCAATTCTTTATTTACCCAGAGCTTTACAGCTCATTGGTGCAAAAAACAAACTTTAACTTTATTAATGCAAACCTGGCTATAGATGTCGTCAAAAGTTAAGTCGCCATTTTTAATACATTACTCAACTAAATAGATCAGGTCATATCAATGGTGTCCGACACAACAAGGATGTCGATATAGCAAATCGGCCTCGGTGGCGTCGTTGTTAGGCCAGGCTGGTAGGTACTGGGTTCGGATCCCAGTCGAGGCATGGGATTTTTAATCCAGATACCGACTCAAACCCTGAGTGAGTGCTCCGCAAGGCTCAATGGGTAGGTGTAAACCACTTGCACCGACCAGTGATCCATAACTGGTTCAAAAAAGGCCATGGTTTGTGCTATCCTATCTGTGGGAAGCGCAAATAAAAGATCCCTTGCTGCTAATCGGAAAGAGTAGCCCATGAAGTGGCGACAGCGGGTTTCCTCTCAAAATCTGTGTGGTCCTTAACCATATGTCTGACGCCATATAACCGTAAATAAAATGTGATAAGTGCGTCGTTAAATAAAGCATTTTTTTCTTTCTTTGGATATAGCAGACACTGTATTTGTACTGCGCCTAAATTAGAGATAGCATCTATCTATAAGAACATCAAAAGGATGTAATTTTTAGCTGTAACATTAAATTTAGTTTTTTTAAGAAAGGATTGACATGTATTGACATTGATATATTGTTTATCATTTCACAGAACTGAGCATAAAGCTGTTCTAATTACAAACTAACCATTTTAGTGTTCAGTATATATTTATGGTATATATTTCTTTTTATTATTGAAGAATATTTAACTTTCTAATTCATCGAATAAGCCTGTCTATATTATCAGTATTATCAGTATTATATACCCATTTACTCATACCCATAGTAATCTAGAGGGGCGGGACCTAGCCCAGTGATAAAGCGCTCGCTTGATGTGCTGTTGGTTTAGGATCGATCACCGTTGGTGGGCCCATTGGGCAATTTGTCGTTTCAGTCAGTGCACCACGATTGGTATATCAAAAACCGTGGTATGTGCTGTCCTGTCTGTGTGATGGTGCATATAAAATATCCTTTGCTACTAATTGAAAAATGTAGCGGGTTTTTTCCCTAAGACTGTCAAAATAACCAAATGTTTGACATCCAATAGCCATTTGTAGTGTCGTTAAATAAAACTAATTTTAACTATTAATCTTAGATTCTAGCGTTTAATGAAATTAATACATTCGTAATAATTATTCTTGTGAATGTTCGCAGTGATTAATGTCAAACATTTTCAAACAAAAGAAATATTGATCCAGATAACCAGGAAATAATTAATTTGCTGCTTTTATTACACTTTGCATTACACCTTGTATGTCACAGCTAATCTTGCCTGTCTGTTTCTTCTCTGTCAAAAGGGCTGATGGCTAAAATAAAATTTAAAGAAGTGCATATATGAACAAAATATAACGGAAATAGAACAGTGGGAGATGGATGGAAGTAACAGAACCACTAGAAAAAGGTTTGAAAGAACACGTTTGTTTGTAGCTGGTCATCTTCAAATATTAGAACAACTTGATCACGTCATTGTTAGGGGTTGAATAAATTATTTCAATAACTTGTGGGGGGTTTTCAAGACCATTGTCACTACTCCAAAGGAAGTTATATGAAACATGCTAATTATTAAAATAGTTTTTTCATTGCCTGACATTGGTAGAATTACCTCTAATGTTTTAGTTTTAACTGAAGCATCGTCCATTATGACTTTTTAAACGCCATGGGCCGCATTTACAAAGCTGTTTTCACATGTATTTACAACGCGTAAATATCTGCGTGTAAGAAAAAGGGATTTCGTTAATTCGGCCCCAAATGTCTAGCAACGTATTCGAAGTGACGATATATATGGACGAAGAACGAAAACATTACAGGTGATTTATACCAGTGTCAGGCGGCGCAATAACTATTTAAATATTTTTGATTGTTTTTTCAAGTCAGAGGCAAAATGCAACATTACACAGAATGATATACATTGTAAGATGAATGCAGAGCCATATATTGTTTCACATCTTTGGTACGCGATCAGAAAACCCCCACATAGGCTTTAATACACTTAAAAGATATTAAATATTGGATTTTTAATATCACCATCGAGGTATTAAATGTGCTTGCCCCTGCGCGTGCTGTAACCTCACCGTGGTGCAGGGGTGTAACATTCTCTTTGAGAATGGCTAATACAGCACAAATTGAAGTTTAGAGTAAAAGTCAGTATCTATCTGTGAAATTAATATTTGTATTTTTGTACAGTTCTTTACACTGTTTTTATTTATATCTTGAATTTTTCTGTTGATGTTGATCATCATCGTATTTGTTTCCATTACCATAGTTTGACACCCAATAGCCGATGTATTTTTCGTGCTGGAGTGTCGTTAAACATTCATTCATTCATTCATTAAATGCGCTTGCATTGTCCATATGTGTGTCTTTTTATCACCAAAGGCAATTTGGCTGGTAAGGCATGGATTTGACATATCTCTGAAAACATAAACGGGCTACATGCTATCGGAGAAGAGTGGTAATCAGTTCCATCATACCGTATTGGTAATGTAACAGTAAAGTCGTTCAGATAGTTGCACAGCACGACGGAGAACCAATTATCATGGAAGATGAAAGTTTGACGCCACTGCCTTTGTCTTCAGTCTATTAAGACCAAATGTTGCGTATGCGCTGGATCTTCTTGGCGTGGCGGTATCCGCTCACTAAGCTGAAAACTGGTTTACAATATAAATCTATATTTGACCCTTGCCGCCATGGCGTTTGATATCTGATAGTCGCTCTCCAGTCCAGGCCTTCTCAATAGGGACACGACCATCCACTTGAAAGACAATTAGAAAATCTAATTTAACACATCTGCGATAGAAATAATAATACACGTACCGAAGGTTCAAACACGGCTATCGTGGGAACAGACTTTTAGTTTCTTCAGAGAGCGCGCTCCAAGACAGATGGTAAAAAATAACACAGGAACAGTTGTTTATCGTTCTGTACATTGAAAACCCATTTCCCATTTCTACGTGATACCCACTAAATGCACTATGGGGATAATGGAAAAAATCGCTGTAAGATGAAGTTAACTGAACCCTTACATCTTAGGGCATATTGATGTTTATATTTCATCAACTCTTAATAATTATAGTCACTACAGTCTGATAAACATAAACAAACTCCTCCTTGGGTGTTATTTGAAAAGCAGTTGAAATATTGTCTGCTGTTTCGATGTATTTCAAACATTTCGATAATTATTGTAAACATAATCGTCAAGGTAATTATTTGAACTGGATCACGGTCTAACTAGTAGTGGACAGAATCTTATTTTGTTAAAATATGGAGATTTTTACAACTTAAACAAGAACAGAATCGTTTGTTAAATATATCAAGACGATCACATATTAAATACAAAAGATCTTTAGTAGTCTCAACTGTTGGTAACATCTTCGCAGACATTGTATGGTGTTCTGATGAATAGTAATAAACACCACAACGTCTACCAACAATGTTTTACGTCATTCCAACTTCAAGCATACCAATCACTCAAAGACGTTCATTTTCTTAGAGGCGTGCCATCATGTTGTCAACAATCGGATACCAACCAAAGTGTTTTCCGGAGTGATGCAAAGCCATACAATCGTTTTGCGGTCAAATGATAAGAAAAATGACGTCAAACAGAAGTACGTGACCCGAAATGCACAAAAGGCAAGCTACTAGCATGAAGCTACAATAGTGCGTGCAATTGTTAGAACATCTGGAATATCGAAGGGAATGGTTACACAACCATTTTCTGACATTTTCATGACCAGATTACAAATAAATGGAATTCAGTATACATTCATTTGCTGCAAAGGAACTTTTTTCGCAAGTATATAATGCAGATATAAAATGCAGATATATGAATAGCACTTTGATTGTAATATTTGGGTGTGTTTTTTTTTTTTTTTTTTTTTTTTTTGTGGTGTTTTTTTTTTTTTTTTTTTTTTTTTTTGGGGGGGGGGGGGGGGGGGAGAAGGTGGTACATGCATATATTAAAAGAGAAACGACATAAGATGAAATATATAGAAAACAAATCATGTTTTACAGGGCGTGGGATGGATGATTTATTGGGATCCTGTCGGTTTAGAAGAAATAATAAATAAAATAAAATAACGAAACAATTATAATTATTAATAAATAAATAAATAAATATTAATAAGCAATGTTGGGTTGAGCCATGTGATGTGCAATTTTAATTAATTGATTGATGTATGTAGATTTCCGTACAGTTTGTGGCTTGCTATGAAGGCTTTACAAAGATATATGCATCTTGAATTATTGTAGAACATTAATCTTGCCATGTATGAATATTTAACATATAAGCCAACACAACAAAAGTATAAGCTGAGATAAAGTTAGACTTGAATATTTAATACGGTCGCCAATACATCAAAAGTTTAAACAAAGAAAACACAATGTCAGCCTTGGTAAATGTTAATGGGCATGAAGAACATCGGTTTGAGAGGGAAATTATAATATTAAAGTGGATAGTGTAATTTTTTCTGAAAGGCCAAGACCTGTTGTCAGCGGTGTCGGAAACAGTCGATCCAGTAATGAACTTTCGACGAACGCAGAAGTCAAAGTGCGAACATCCATAATCCTCGATAGCACCTTTTATAATGGATTGTGTTATACTTGTAAACAATATCCATCTTCAGAAGACAACTCGTATGTGTTGCCATTGGCTAAAATATTCTGAGTACAGCTTCCCTAATGGCCACCGCAGCTTTCAGTGAATGTTTGTATAACGATTCATCAGTACGAAAAATATACAACATCAGTACAAGAATTCCAAATTTATTAATAGAATACAGTCATCCACATTGTGAAGAGTCACACTCATGAAAGACTTATCGCGTAACATTACAAACTAACAAAAAAACAACTTTTCATCAAAACACGAAAGTGTAACGTTATTGTCAGACAGTGTAGATAATGATGGTAAAAAAAAAAAAAATCCACTCCAGGGCACCAAACTATCAACTCAGTTTATCATTGATGAAACATTTTAAAACAAAAAACAGATACACATTTAGACATACTGAACAATGTGCACCCTTTTGCCAACTTCTGTGGACGATGTATGGTAGTGTTGCCGTCCTTGCATCGCGGTGAGGAACAGCATAGGAAAAAGAAAGCGGTTTTGGAGCAACATACATGTAAAGTACTGTCCTGAAGAAAGTGTCATTTCCAAAATGATGTCGAAGAAGGAGGCCCACGTAACCGAAGAGCTAGGTTTGTACTTGCTTAGGCAACTCAACTCTTACTGAACCATATCTAAATCATTGCAGGATATATTAATCTATGCTACACCAGAGTTATATTAAATCAGTCCTATAATTCTGGATAATAATAAGCATTCAAGAAAGACAAATAAAAGATATGCTAAATTAAAAGTAAAGTAGCTATTCCTGTACCAATGGAACAATTCTGTGCCAATATGAAATTACTTTTTTTACAACCAACACACTCACATTTATCACCAATCACAGGACTTGTGGTGTTCACTTCTCTATCAAAAGGTGGGTACACCTCGAACTTTGACCCAGCCTGAAGTTATTTGGTTTAATACTACCTAAAAGCTGGTCATTGGTGGGGATTTTGGGGTTTGTTTAATTTAGCATTTGTTTCATAATTAAACTGAAATCCTTTAGTTTGTAATGTGATTTACTCAAGGCCGATTACCATATGATTTTTTTAGATATAACTCTGGTTTAACATACTAGATTAATATATCTAGTAATCATTTAGAACTGCTTCAGTTAGTAAGCGTTTATTTTCCTAAGCAAGTATAATCTTATCTCTTTGGATACATGCGCCATTATCTTTAACATCATCCTAAATTCACTGTACACTACATCTGGAAATATATTTTTTTCTGCAGGACAGCATTTTACATGTATGTTATTTCAAAATTGCGTCCACTCTCTGAATCAGACTTTCTACAGGAAACGTTTTCTAGGTATCAACAAAATTACAACACAAAATTCTGTATGCTGGTATTCAGAAGCTGATGTGACGGCAATATATCGGACAATTACTAAAAGTCCCACTTTTTAAAGTTGAATTGTGAAAAAAATATTTTAATGCAATTTTGCACAAGACCCGTTTATTATATTGTCTATTGGTCGTACAATTTTTACCTTTAAAATGTTTCATAATACAAAACGTGATCTCAAACAATAATGCTGTCCGATTGAGAGGCTGCTCAACATCTACATGGACACACAATTTGGTCGACTGGTCCACCATCTTCTTGAGACGTAGCTCAGTGTTTGATGTGCGGTCTATTTAGGATCGATCCCCGTCGGTGAGCCCATTGGGTTATTTCTCGGTGTGTGTTATCCTGTCTGTTGGATGGTACATATAAAAGATCCCTTGTAGCTGGTTTTATCAAATGTTTGTGATGTTAGTCGATGATAAATAAATCAATGTTTTCTAGTTGTGTCGTTTTTTTATATAAAAAGGAGAAAAGTTTAACATCAAAAGATAACATAAATTGGTTTCATATTCTGTGTTGCAACAACTTTTTGTGCTATTCTTCTTAAAGAAGTGTGACTTTTTATGAATCGCGTGATACGTGTTGCAGTAAAGTGAAAAATAAACAGCCACACAAAACAAACAACATTACAAA